>NC_061069.1:3257308-3557308 GCF_021917145.1 Hypomesus transpacificus
ACCTAAACACTCATATGTGGGTTGTAAAGCAGATTAAAGTCTGACCATCAGGTCCTCTGTAATCCACAGTAGGTGGGTGTCACCTTGCAGGGTAAGAGAGGTAAGCCCAGCACTGACCCATGCCTCCATGTCACTGTGGTGTTAACTAGGTGGGTGGCGGGGTGGGGTTGTGTTCTATACGTTTGTCTCCAGCCCATTCATGTCTATGGAGCAGTGTTCCTTATCCTTGTGCTCCCGTCTGTGGTGGGCGTGTTTCTTCTTCTCAGCTGGCCGGACCCCCTCCTCCAGCTGGATCAGACGGGCCACGTCAGGGGACATGTGGTCCTGCTTGACCCCTGGAGGAGGGGGCTGGAAGCAGCCGTTCTTCTGGTTCTGGTAGGTCATCATCTGCTGGATGCTGATCATGGGCTTGGTCTCGCAGATCAGAGGCACCTGGTCCACACAACAGCGTAAGAACCCATCTATGTGTTAGTTACTTGTTACAAAGCATACACAGCCCATCTCTACCCAGAGTCAAGAAGCTCTTTGTTGACATGCTATACTGTTGTATGTCAATGTCATGACTCTCATTTCACCAACTCTTCTCCACGTTAAAAGTCCTTTTTACTAGTGTAGATGACAATATAAAGCTTCAAATGTGAAATGATTGATCTCAACTCACCTGCTCCCCCTCTTTCACAAAGTCTTTTCTACAGATGTGAGCCATAATGCCCGTAGCCAAGGCGTCCCCCATCACGTTCACCATGGTGCGGAAACGATCCCTGGGACCCAGAATGGAGGGTCAGTTTGGGGCTGCTTCCCAGCTACCTTAGAGGCACTCAGATGGGGCTGGGGCATCCATACATGTCCTGCCATCATTTGTGCCACATGATACTTTTTTATTTTATAAAGGTTATTTTATTTAATAAATTCAATCAAATACTTTTTACAAGCACTCTAGGTGCTTGTAAACATATGTGCTTTGCACCTGTAATGGTAAGGCATTAAAACACACCACTAAGATGAAAGTGTAACATGAGCGTACTTACAAAGCCCAATCCACAGCAATGATGAGCGTGATGTCATCAGTGGGCAAACCCACTGATGTTAGCACAATCACCATGGTGACCAGGCCTGCTTGTGGAATTCCTGCAGCACCAATGCTTGCAGCTGTGGCCGTGATGCTAGAAGAAAGATAAATGATTAAAAATGGACCTTGACGATTTCTTGAATTCAGTACACATCTGAATAGTCTTTGTTGAGGTGAATGAGGACCAAAACCACTCCAGATTTGAATCTCCTCAAAATCTAGTGAATCTTGAATCTAGTGCTTCACAAAATGTGTGTGTGTATGTGAGAAAGAGAGAGCTAGCTACATGTAATACTTCAACAGCCACCACTCACATAAACACACATATGAACATTGGCCCTATGTGGGTGTCCTTTGAGGGGTCTGGGGAAGTGAAGAAGCTAGCATGCTCAGATCTGCTGGGATGGAGTTTCAGAGGACGAGTACACACTGATCCACCTCCACTGTGACTGCGGACCACTACATGTCAATCAAAATGCAAAATGATGCCGAGGCGTGATGAGGGACTAAGTAATGCAGGTCATATGGGTCTTACCGCCTGGGGATTAGGGACTGGGCACAGTCGGTGACCATGAGGATAGGTCTGCTTAATGTTATTACAATTTACCATGTCATTAAATCAGGAGAGCGCAAGCCATTTTTTATGGACCTGGGTAGGACCTGTTTAGCAGGAAATGGGGGATGGGCCTGTTTGTCTCTTCTGAACCACTGCGCTGAGTTAGCTGAGCTCAGAGGGGGGTAGATTAAATGATGCTGTTTAGTCAGCTACTGCATGTTCCTGTACCTTAAATGACATGTCTCATTTCATTTTAGGTGCGTCAGTTTGGACTGGGGTTTAAAATGAACTGTGTACATGGGTACCTGATGGTGATGATCTGGCCAAAGTCCAGCTCATAGTTGTTGACCTGGGCAATAAAGATGGCCGCCACAGCTTCATAGAGAGCAGTGCCGTCCATGTTGATGGTGGCGCCCACGGGGAGCACAAAGCGGATGATGCGCCTGTCGATGTGGTTGTTCTCCAGGAGGCACTTGAAGGTGATAGGCAGCGTGGCAGAGCTGAGAGACGCAAAGAAAAGAACAAAAATCTCCATGTGAGTTCATCTCAGAGCTTCAGAATTGCGACTGCAATCTCACACCTGGCTAATAATAATGGGTTACTCGGGTACAAAGACTGTCTTCCAGTCCAAATTGCTGTTTGTAATTTGTCGTGTCTCGAGGAAGAAATACAGTACAATGATATCCAAATCAATAAACCAAGCAACTGTTAATGAGAAATGTCTGCATGCCCCCTGACAGGTCCTCTGACAGATGAAGTTGAGACGTTCTCAAACGAGGGGTGGCCAATCACTCTGCCACATTCCTGGAATTTCAATTACAGGAAAAGCAGCATGACAAAAGCCTCATTCAGGCAGGCATGAATGACTCCCATATAATTGAAGGTTTCTCTTAGAGACATGCATTCTATTATTTTCGCCAAACCACATGTCATCCTTTTAAAGTGTCCACATAATAAAGACCATCATCCACCCCAAGCTCAGCCCCATCAGTTCTGTTGGAGAAGAAGGTGAGCCTCCAAAACACACATAGACCTAGTTTGATCAGTGGGATCAGAAAACAAGGTAGGAGGGAACATGAAAAGGAGTGAGCTCTAAGGTGACCAGTGAGAGTGGGGGTGGGATGTGTGGGGGGGGGTGGTGGTGACAGTCTGAACAGGGGTGAAACCTGGGGGAGCTGTGGCCTTCACCTTGACGACGTGGCGAGGGAGATGAGCAGGGCCTGCAGGATGCCCCTGATGTAGACGATGGGGCTCTTCTTGGTGATGAAGAAGTACATGGCCGGCAGGATAAAGAGGCCATGCAGTATCAGGCCCATCACCACGGTGATGGCGTAGAAGCCCAGCTTCTTACCCATGGCAGACGGGTCATCCATCTCCAGGATCTTCCCGGCCACCAAGAAGACGATGCCGAAGGGGAAATACCTGCCAGGAGGACAGGAAGTTGTGTTTAGCTGACATCACTCATTGTTAGTCAGAGGAAAGCTTTTTAAATGTTCTTTATTTCTTAAAAAAAATTTTTTTTTGACAGAAATAGGTTGAGTGGGAGTCATTATCCCTTTCATCCCCCTTTTCTCTGAGCTGACAGTGAAATAAATGATTATGTGTCGTCTGAAGGTTTGATGTGGGTAGCTGTCACATCACACTTCTTACCAGATGACAATGGCCACAATCTTCAAGACGGCTTCATTCAAGCTCTGACAGAAGTTGACCAAGGCGCTGCCGTTTGGCCCCATTCTACCCAGCATGATGCCTGGAGAGATAGATCCCAGAAGATATCAGGGATATTCACTTTGTACACACCACGCAATCACACTGCAATGGTTGAGTGAGTAGTGAGTGAGTGACTGATTCGGTCAGTGAGGGACTGTTTGAGTAAGTGTGTGTGTGTGTGGCTCCTCTCACCCATGGTGGCAGAAAAGATGACGATCCCCAGGACGTTCATGCCGTCGCTCGTGCCAGGGAGCGTACGCATGAGGATGTCCGGTGGCGGCGTCAGGTCCAGGGAGAAGTTCTGGATGTCGGTGCCGTTGTCGTCTTGGACACCGTAGATGAAGACCCTGCGTGTGGTGCTCTCTGTGAGGTCCTGTACCACCGTAGGCTTGGGAGATTTCATGATGGGAATGCTCTGGGTCCGGTACTACAAGATAACAGGGAGGTACATCTCATTATATCGGTATGATGGAACCCCCTGTTTTGCAGTCACTCTGACAGTAACAGTGAAGTTATACAGTTAGTATATGTTCTTATATGTGTAATGTATGCATTACACATATACACCTTCCTGCCACAGTAAATTCCTTGTCGGTGTGAACTTTCATGGCGAACAAAACCAATTCTGATTCTGATTCTACTGTAGTCAGTTGTAACAAGGTGATGTGTGAGTTATTTATATTGCGCACACACACACACACTCTGAAAAGATTCTCCTTCAACCACCCTGTCCAACTATATATGATAATTCTGTTATATTTACCTGTTGAAAAGTGGCTTGAACCAGGTTGGCTGGGAACATGTTGCTGGAAAAGAAAATTGGGAAATTGTTATAATTCTTAACTGGATGAAGGGTTACAAAAATTAAGAGGGTAAAAAAGCAATAAAATTGTAATGCCTTCTAGAACTAGATTTTGTATCATTGCAGCCCAGAATGTTGCAAAAGTGCAGCTAGGAAACTTTATCTATCCAACATGCTTACTCAAAACATTTATTCATAGGGTTTCACAGCTTCTTACAACATGTCCTTTTAGTAGTAGTGTCACAAAAAGTCTTTCTGATGTGGTAATACCTGTGAATTTGTCCCTTCCCTGCATGTTGTGTTTGAGATTCTGGTGTTCCACTCTCTGGCAGGGGACTGCACCCACAAAAGGGTTTGATATTGCTCTCATGGCTGAGCTTGTTGTACTATACAGTCGTGGCCATGAGTTTTGGCAATGAAAAATGTTGTGATTTGCAAAGTTTGCTGGTTCAGTATTTGAGGATTTTTCTCACGTTTCTATAGAATACTGGAATCGCAATATGGCACATTTCATATTTTTTAAACTTTTGGGGGGCAAAAAAACCCAATATATAATCCCGTCTTTTACAGCAGTCAATCTGCTCATAAAATCCAATCAGAATGATTTCACCTGGCTAGAACTAGTTCACACTTTCCCCTGTGCTGATGATATGAATTACTTAATTAATTATGTTAGCAGTCATTTTATGCCAAGGCCCAGCAAGCTTTGCAAACACAAAATGTATGTTGCTCCCAATACTTTTGGCCACGGCTGTACTCTGCACCACAGCAGTTAAGATGCCATTGTTGCACATTATTATTTCTGTTTACCGTGCCTGGTTGTGGAGATGTTGCTAGTAAATACAGACCATTCCTTGATTCTGACTCCTGAAATACTTTAGAACTATGCTTCAATTGCACTTCTTATCCTTGATCTACTGTACCATCTATGTACACAATTTGTACGTGCTTTGGATGAAAGCGCCGAATAAAATGTCAACATAAACTTGGGACTTATTGAAACAAGCGTCTGGCATCACTGGATTTCATCAATCATGGTACCTCAAGATCAACACTGTCTTCTGTAATTTGTCATTGATGAGGTAGACCAGCATGACTGATGGCATACAGTGTGATTGCTATCATTTTACAGAATAGCCACTAGAGTTTTATGATTGCAAGTCTAGTAGATGCATCGATAAACTAGGTCCTTTAATGGACAAGTAAAACGTTGCAAGCCCCCCAATAAATGGTTTTTCTTGTTCTTTGTGGCTCTGCTCTGCAGCATATGGTACTCAGCTGCTAAAGCAAGATGAAGATGAAGGACAAGCCGTAATCTCCTCCTGTTTAACTCCCACAATTAAGAGAGAGGAAGGAAAGGACTTGCTGTCTCACCCGTTGGCACATAGCCACGCAAAGCTACATTCTTCCAACGACAGGTGGGGTTAGGAAAAAAATGTCTGTTCACCCGACAGTTCCTCAAGACAAGAATGTTCTGGGTGTAATAGGGTCTCCCACGTCTGGACCACTAATTACACTAAATCCTGTGTCTCACAGTTTTTCTTCACATATTGAAAAGGGTGATACTACAGGTGTGTGGATATGCAGTAAATATCCAGGTTTTATAGAATATCAATTTGAACAATGTGGCAGACAAAAACAATAGGCTATCCTGTTCGCAGGTCAATTGTATTTGTTTTACATACAGTAGATAATCCATACAGACCATTAAAATGAGGACATGAGTCAGTGATGACATAACGACTTCCATAGAAGCCTCACACTGTATTCAGTCAGTAGTAGGTTCTACAGCTCTGTTCTCCTGCCCAGTATTTAACAGTGGCTGTGAACAAAGCAGGCTAATTAACCATTGTTGAGATTAGAACAGGACAGTGCCGTATATACCCATAATTGACTATGAGTGCATTAGAAACATACATACATATTGAAGTCATCATACTTAAAACACGAGTACAGGCACACGAGTGCACATATACACTGGCATGATAGATGGACCTAAAGGAGCTTTGCGAGATAAATCCTACGCACAGCTGTGCACTGGAAAACACACACCAACACACACGCACACACACAGGCAGCACATGCATGCTACAACCCGCAGGTCAGCCTTGTGGTATCTGCTGTGTAAGTACTGGATGTGCCTCAGGAGTTTCAAATGTTCCCAGGTTTTAGTCATGGTGCATTTGAGATATGAAGAAATCTAAATCACAATGCAGGTTGGATTTTGGAATTAGTGACATAATATAACCTAACCTGGTTAGGTCCCTATTAGATACTGTTTAGGACCCATAAGGGTCATGGACCTGGCCATGCCCTAGTTTGTCCCTTGTGTTTTCCCTGTATTGCCTGTCGGTCTCTGTGTGTCTGTGGTGTGCACGTGTTGGTCTCTCTAAACTCTCCCCCCTGGTTTCTAACTCCACTAACACATCAGCTCCTTGTCTGTGATAGCTTTACAGTACAGATGTTTCTCCCCCTTGTGTGTTCTTTGACTGATTGTTAGTCTGTTCTGGTTCTGTTCCTGTGTGAGCAGTGGTTCCTGGTGTATTCCTGTCCTACCTGTTCCCTGTCGATTGTTTGCTGTTTGTATCTGAGGTTTTGTATCTTTTGTGTTAGTTAATACACCTTTGTGCCTTTTGATCCTAGTGCTTTTGGGTCCACTTGCTCTGCTCTCCTGACAGTGAGTCTGTGAATATGTGTCAACGCAGTGGGCCACTTCTCACGGGCATGGCCATGATGCTGCAGAGCCTTCAGATGACAGCGGCCAAGGCCAAGCCCTGAATCACCTCTCTTGTGGATTGCTCCTTTCTCAATGGCGCACTCTTGTCTTTTTTCCCACTCTTTTTCCTGTATGAACCATCCTTTCAAACATTTACAATTTCCTCTCTCTCTCTCTCTGTCTCTCTCTCTATATATATATTTCACTGTCTCCACACCACTCCAGGCCCAAAAACATGACAGGGATAGGATTTACCCTTAGATCTAACAACTCTCTGTGACCAAACATGACAGGGCATGGTCAAAACAGCTGTGGTACTTGTGGACGCTCACCACTGTGAAGAGTATGTTTTGGAGTTAGAACATCGTAGAAACTGTAATGATGGTGTACAATACAGTAACAACAGTACAACAGTGCAGGCAGGACACGGTCAGGGTGGGATGGATTTGGCTCCTACCGAATGAGATCCAACAGGGCATCAGCGGAGCTCATGATTGGCTTGCTGCTTTCATCGGATTCCTCCTTCTGGGCGGCGCCACCTGGGTGGATGATGGAGACCATGACAATGCCAACCACCACCGCCACAAACGTGGTCCATAGGTAGTAGGAGACGGTCATGATGCCCAGGCGACTGGAGCACTTGGCATCTAGGGCTGCCAGCCCTGACATCAAACTGAAGAAGAGAGAAACAGACAGAGAGAAACGAGTCAGGGAGAGAATGTAGTATTCTGCAGCCTAGAAGGTCAGTGAAAGCACTCAGAGCATCAATATTTTGCTCCCTGATTCCTGTGAGTCAACCTTCCTCACGACGTACGAAAGCACTTTATTATGTCGCTAGGACATGCTCTTCTTTGGTTGGCCAGCTGACCCTGATCTCAAGAACATATCAAATTGAGAGAGTTGCATTTTACATCAGAGTTTATTTTAGATTATCCCCCCCCCAGTACAGTTCATGAGGACGAGATGCTGAAATCCAATCAATCGTGCTCATGAATCATTTCTCTCCAACAACCTCCACAGAGTAATCATTTTTCTGATTGATCTGGTATGACAGGAATGTATGGCTGGGAAAGCAAGCTGCACCACATTTGGTTTAGCATGTTAGGCTTCAACGTGGTACCTGCCTCTCAGTGCAGGACTAACAGACAGAACACTGAGGTCTAGGGGTTGTGCCCTGCTGGCCCTCCTCTGACCCTGTCATTATGGGTTGCTGAGAAACATGTGACATGGTGAGCAAAGCCCTTCTTGAAGATCCATCAGCTTCTCGCATAACAGACAGGACTTCAGAGCAGCTGAACCGCTGTTTGTGGGCACAGAACAGATAGTAGGTTGGAGAGTTGTACAAACAGGGCTGCAGGAGCTTTCTCTCCCATTGGCTGCTGGATAAGACGGCACAATCAGCATGCCTGGGATCAAACACACTTTTAAAACTCTCCTACCCTGGCAGACTAAGGTTTCTCACGGTAATCTTACTCTCAGAAGCAACAACCATTAGATCATGTTCGGCCTGGTGGATGGTGGATGGTTAATGTTGGTAACCTCAAGAAACCTGCCTCTAAACCAGAGAAGCCTCTTATGTAAGATGTTTCACCACAGATGTTTCTGAGCTGATGCGTGACTGTCTTAAATTGTTTTATATTAGAGTGGACCAACAGACTAAGGAGACACCCTCACCCTCTTCACACTAAACAGTAATCCACATACACAAACACAAACACATACATGCACACACACTTGTGCATTGCCAAGGTCCTTACACGCACTCATTAAGATCAAATCTCCCCACAATATGAAACTATGCCAGACAACTTAGTCTTGCACTAGTGTAATGTAGCCCATAGATAACAAATGTCAACATTTACAATTATAACCATCCTTCACCAATCCCCTGTCCCTTTTTTGTGGTTCAGTGCATCAATGCAGGGGAGGATACTAGATATGTGTATCACCATCTTATCTCTCATGACACTGAGCAGACCAAAACTACCCAGAAGCCCGATTTAATCTGACTTCTTGGCCAGGAAGTAGGATAAGTCACAGCCTTCTTCCTTCAGTCCCAGACTGCAATCTAAGATGTGGTGGCTGGCCAGGAGCCCTCCTACTGAGTTTGCATTCTCACAGAGGCTGGGGAGGCTTTTGGAAGACTTAAAGGCTCTGATCTCTGCAAACTCTTGGCAGCCCAACAGGAGTTGGCTGGTTGGCATTCACTGAGCCTATTTCCACGAAGGCCAGATGTACAGAAACCACAGGGGGACACACAGGTAGGGAGGGGGAGGGGGGGAAGGGGGAAGGCCAAGGCAACTACGCCAGTGTCGAGAAGCACAGCACTAACTAAAGGCTGTTCTACAAATCTAGCTTGTGAAAAAGCCTTTTTTACCTAAATGAGTGTTTCTTTGTTTTTTTCATTGCTTATGTGTGGGTTGAATTCAATATCTAACACTAGCATGTTTTGAGGTTAATTACTAAAATGAAACTACTATGCGACTAAGATACTGTTAGGTATCATAATGGCATAAAGACACAGAAATCTAGGACAATCTTCTGAAGCATCATATTTCCTTACTGTGGTTTCAGTTGTGTTGCTTTGGCTAAAACAGCTACCTGACAAAAACAACAACAACATTTGAGTGTGTCTCCCTATTTTTGACAAACCTCCACCATCAATGCATCATGCAAATCAATGTTTAAAAGCACCCGCATGATTCACCTGTTTAAATAACTAAGGAAATAAAAAATATATCAGCCGAGAAATTATTGAGTTGGTCAGGCCCCTATATGGAGGACGCATCAATTGCACAGATGTGTAAAATCCACATGTTGGGAATTGAGGGGGGGGGGGGGGTTACAAGATAATAGTACATACCATCAACCAGAAGAATACAGCTGGCTCACAGAAACCCACACAACTCCAAGTAACAGACGTTCACTGTCTTTCTTCCTGTGTATACGTACGCAGGAAGAACAATCTGTTACTGTAAGCAAGGCTATTAGGGATTGTTGTGACTAAATATTCAAAAGTTCATTTTAATTTCACTGTCAGGAGTGGTTATTGATCTTGGCTATAATTTTCTCTGGTTCAATTCGGGCTTCTTATTGCCTACCAAAAAATACTGCTCTGTTTGTTTGCATGTGTGACAGCAGTTGCACCCATGGCTGTGTGTTTGTGTATCTTCACATGGACACATCCGTGTATGTGTGGGGGTGTGTGTGTGTGATTGGAGGGATTGGGTTGGGGTAGAGTAGAGTAGGGATTGCACACACGCCATGTGAAACAGAGGAGGTCACCGTGTGGGTGACAGAAGGGCATGGGACAGCAGGAGTTTAGGGCTTACACTGCGGCACCTTTTCTGTACAAGAGCATCAGACTAATCCTACCTTAAGATGTGAGACTGTTTGTTTGGCACCAATGGAGAGTTCTTGCTGTTGGGTGGTCACCAATTACACAGGTTACCGTCTGTGTTGTGGTTTGCAGGTAAATGAAGCCCATCGTCAAACTGAACATGAGATTTAGGTCCTTGAGGGACAAGTGAGGTCAAATAATATGTCACGTTGTCCTTTGTAAATAGTCCTGAGTGACTTAGCCTTAGAAAGCTCAACAAGGCCGTCTGTTAACTATGGTATCAGAGGGTCAGGAAGGTTTCTCAAGACCAAGGCTATTCATAGAATCAGTGCCATGTCACAATAGGCTTCACATGGGAGCATGTGTGAGTGCTGAAGAGGCAAAGTGAGAGATGGGTGATGCACTGTGCTGGTCCAGGCTGCAAACACAGGGGTGAATGCTTGGCTGAATGACATTGCAACCCCTTTTCTACTGCCTCAACTGTTTGTGTGTCCGGTTCATGACTGTTCCCTGCTCAGATGATCTGCAGGGCACTGTGCAGGCAACATGTCTGTCTACACGGATTAAGATGAACAATTCTCTCTAAAGTCATGCTTATCTGACTTCAGTTCATTGTTTGACCAGCTCAGTTTAAGTAATAATCAGTCAGGATTTCTCTCCAATATGAGGGATTTACTCCTCGGAGGGTCAACAGACCTATACTGTATTGACTGGGAAAGACTGCAGGCTTGGATTCAACAACAACAACAGCTAATATGAACCCACCCACAATTGAATCGTAATCGTAAATCAAAATGCAAAGCAACTCAATTCTCTTAAAGAGAATCTACAGTATAATAACCTACAAGGAACATCAATTAAAAGTGCAATTACATCCACACACAAATGTAATTGTACATCCACCACCTGACCATTTCAAACTCAATAAGAAGGTTCAGTAAGCAAACAGTCAACTCCACAGGGGCCAGGCACAGAGGGTGAGCAATCATTCTGCCTGTAATAAGTCAGCTTTTGGTTGATCAAAACTATTAATCTAAAAGAGAGTGGACGTTCAGAGAAATAATTTATCCCGGCCACACAGATTACATCGGGATTGTAATCAGAGAACGATGGCACCATCGCGGTATCCAACATAAATCAAGGACGAGAGATAAGGCAAGAGTTTTTGGAATAATGAAAATATAATCCCTGCCACCACATGGTCTGTGTGAACTGTGAACTGAGCAGTGTGCCATTTCAAGTCCTCCCATATTAAACACTCCCAAATGTGCTTGCACATAGACACTGTGCAGACACCGGATCATCTGATCTCCATGGATGCTTGGACATGTTGAGGCCTATGAACACAACTGGTAGGCGTCCAACCGGTTCAGTGCAGCCCCAACTCTGGGACTGAGAACATTAATGTCCACTCTCTTTACACCAGTACAACTGGGACTGACCTTTGAACCCGTGGTCCCAACCGCAGGCCATGTCTAAAATAAGCAAGTCCAATATCTTTGGGACTACACTGGGATTGTGATTAGGTACATTGTACTGCATGCCCCAAAGAAATCTGGTTGTTTCCGGTCACGGACCTTGTAATCCCATCGATTCAGAAAACCAGTGGGAAATAGAATGTGAGCGGAGGAGACAGCAGGGTTTGCTTGTGCATGACGTGTTCATGAGATAATCTGGTTTCTGCTTTGGCTGCAGGGCAGATGGTGCTGGAAGAAATGGGGACAGACTACAGGCTTGTATGTCCACCAGATAAACCCCGGTCTACTGGCCGTAATCAGTAGCCACTCGGCCTTCCCTGCTTGCCTACCTGTGCATGGAGGACATTGAAATGTTATTTTGTGGCTTGAACGAGAGTGAGAGAGCGAAAAGGAGAGACAGAGACTGGGATTCCAAATCAGTTTTGACGTGGTTATGAATCGTCTCCACAGGGGTAACATCAAATCCGAATAGTTTCCTAGAACTTTTGTTCTCTATCTCTTTCTCACTCTCTCTCTCTCTTTCTCTCTCTTTCTGTCAATTTATTCCTCAACATCAAACTCTGCCAGTACATTGTTTATCATCCAGCCTGCTTTTTTCTTGATCTGTTACATCTAGAAAGCCAGCAGGGTAGCAACGGTATCTGCCAATTCTCTGCCAATTCCCTCCTAATCATGTGTCTGGCCGACAGGTGCATGTTTCCTGATTCAAATGGAAGTGGGGCAGATGAAGGCTGTTGAGCTTGACTAGCCATGGCCTGCTGCCAGCATCCAGCATTCTAGATTAGTTGTAATTAACGTTGCTAACCCTCACGTGCCCAGCAGACTCTGTAGCAGAGGGCATTGCGTGCACTTGTGTGAACTTTACCTGTGCATATGTTAAACTCGGGGACTGGAGCACAGACTGATCTGACCTTAAACCGGAGGTGAGGCGGGAGGGATGGAGGGACAGAAATAACACTAGAATCGAGGGTTAGAGAAAAAGGGAAATAAGGAGGGACAGGGTTAAAGGGAGAGACAGGAGGCAGAGGGGATCAACTTCTCATCCAGTCTTTGCTGTTGCATGGATTGTAAGTAGCTTATTGCACAAAGCGTCCTGCGTGTAATCAGTGTTTGCATGATTTGTTATTTAGTTTTTTTTGCATTGGACAGGACCAGCCTTGGGTACACAACTAGAGGCAGTGAGAGCACTGGGGATTTGCCTCAAAAATAGTCAGCCAGGGACTGGGGCAGTATGTATGCTTGCAAAACTACAACAAGCCATAAAAAGACTACAGATTTTCAGCCTAACAGATAAAAAAAGGTGCCCCAAAATAACACTCATCTGGTCATTGGTGCCAGTCTCAACATGGAGCTATGCCAAAGTATCAGAATATATCAGCCAACCAAAAACATGCATGTATGCATGCATTGTAGCAGTATGAAGCTAATCACGAAAAACATTGGAAAGCTTTTGGTGTTTCTGACAGAAGGAGGATAGTTGAGGCAGAGCAAGGTCCTTGCAAAATATGCATAGTAGAAAAAAGTTCAGTCATACAGTCAAACTTGGTATACATGTCATGTATGTCTCCTAAACTATATGTTTACGTTTATAGAGGGTTTATGAATAGCTGAAAGAGAAGAGTGGATATGAAGTGTGGATCCATCCACAGATCTCATAACATTAAAACTGCATGGTGTGAGAGAATAACTCCATATATTTGACAACAGTCTGCGAAACAAAACACTGTGCAACCAGTAAGGGAGAGAAAAGGGATCTAAAGGTTGCATGTAGGGCTTCAACAACAAGACAAGGACCACGTTATTTTCCAGGAACTGTAGCTCAACATCTGGAGTAAAAACTTGGCATGCTCTTACAGTATTTCATCTAAAGGGTGACCTTTGGGGGTGGCAAAAAATGAATAATTCACCCGTACCTGGAAACGACCAGTGGCAGAATCAGCATTTTCAACATCCTCATAAGTAGCTCTCCTGGAAACTGGAAGTATTTTACCTCCTACATGGACACAGGGGACAGTAAAATAAAACCAGTGAATTAGTGCTTTGGGTATGCATGTGAATATGTGTGTTAAAGACAGATAGAGACAGAGAAATAGGAAAGAGGACAGTAGTCCTGTTATTTCAGCAGATAACTGTACTAAAAAGCAACTGTGCAAGAACAGATCTATTTCTCTTTCACAGGGATACTACATGACATATACTATATCTCTGTGTGCCTGTTCCTCTGCCCCTTGTCCATTAATCAGCTGTCCCTGTGACCTGACATCTTCTGGGACCTTCATAGAACCCTGTGTGACTGTCCAGCTGGTCTCATCAACACCGGTGATGAATGTGTGTGTAATGACGTTGTGTATTGATGGTAGCAGACTTTCAAAAACCAAGCAATAAATCATCTTTGCAGAGGTAGTTCGGAGTCATCACCAACATTGTTTAGTTTGTGTCAACCCAATCCCTGCAGTTTGTGTCCAGTGGGAGGAGCTGTGTGTTTCTCTCAGTTGTGCACATTTAACGAGTAAAGACCTTTCAATGACTCAACATGCCAAAAGTACAAATGCAAGAGAAAAGTAACACATTGAGTGTATCAATTGTGGTGTAGATTGTTGATATAATCTGCAAGCACCAGATGTAGACTATCTTTTAATTGGACACACAACAGATCAGGAAGAAAAAGTTGAAAGTATTGTAGCTGCTCTTCCTCCGAGAAATGAAACGTGTGTTTGCCATGCAGTTTTTATTCCTATATCTAGTTTTTCTCATTGGAAAAGTAATTGGACCCTAGGCTTATTACACAGCTGATATCCACAGACTGATTAGCAGTACTGGGGGCCCTCTGACAATTGATTGAACTGAACAGAGGTTACTGAAAGATTACCTTCTGAATCCCTCATCAACTAATTGCCTAACCAATTTGCAGGGTAAGGTTGGTGATGCATAATGGGATGTGTAGGATGGGACATTAGATTCTGGGGAAGGAGAACACAGTTGCTGAGAGTAAGTTACAAGGGGGAGGGGAAGCAAAGGAGAGCTGAGTGAGACAGAGGGAATGTGAATAAAAATAGGAAAGGACAGTTGAAGAAGTGGAGGAAGGAATAAAAATAGAGTAGAACCACAGCTAGTAATCATGGTAACAATGATTGGTGAGGACATGGTGATGATGGCGTGTGTGATTTAAAGGAGAGAGATGATGTCACAAAGCAGCAGGAATCTGACCCTAACCCTGCCAGCAGAGCAATTGTGGCACCTCACTGCACCAATTATGTCCGTTTGGGACAAATATCAATTAAATTGGCTTAACTCCAGTAGGCCTACTGTAAGATTAAATTCGTTTTTTTAAAGACCAGTGTGGTCATTCAAAAGCTGATGTCTTGACTACAGTGTATTGCATGTTCTGGCAGCCATCAAGTCTGTGTAAACAAGTCTCCAATTTCATCATTACTTCTGGAACAGGAGTAAAATTTGAGCTTCTGCAAGCTTAAACAATGGCTCTCATAATGAGGCAGGAATGAACAACTCCACTATGTATTTATGGAGTTGTCGGGGAAAAATCGTCACCCGCCATTCTGCCATTGGAATCCTTTCCATCTTCTCATCTGTTTATTTCTTTGTTTGTCTCACGTCAACATCAACGAAAATGACACTCACTCATTGCAGAAGGAGCTCTTCAAAGCTAACAGAAGAACATGTTCTCAGAATGTATCTAAGATTAGAAGAAAAATCATGCTTTTGTCCTTTATCTTTCATCTCAGTTGGCAGGGTCTCAAGCAGGGATGAGCTCCTATTGAAACTCCTGGCCCTCTGTCGCCTGGTTCCTGTCTTTTCATCTCTACTGGGGCTTTGAACAGATGTATTGCACTCCTGTGTTTGTTATTAAGTACATTTGAAAAACACAATAGGTTTATAATGTCAATGTACTACATGGAACCCATGCATATTAATATTTTGAATTACAGTTTTTCTTAATTGCGTTGGTCCTTTTTGGAAACAGTCTTAACATTCTGTAAACTATGAGTGCAATCGTCACAACTGTTTAACCGGACATCACAACTCTATTGCATGTCTGCAAAAAGTAGTTTCTCAACCAAAACATTTTATTCATGCTTCAAAACCTAGTTCTTGCATCAGTGAATTGGCCAATGCCACCAAAATGAAAAGTTATATTGTCATCGTGTGAGCCGTACTGGTCAAAATGTTTAGATGTTTTTTCACCATGGACGTCAACCATGGAAATGTTTGTTGTAAATAAATTTCATTTTTGTTCTACTGTTTTTGTTCACACTGTCTGATTATTTTACTATTCAATAAAGGCAGGTTTGTCTAGCTGAATGCTATTGTGTATCACAGTGAGCTTTTTAGATACCAATTTCAACTGTTGATACAAGTTGCTGGAAAACGATACTGTACAATACTGTTGTACACAATAACAAATATGTATTATGTATATATACAGTACATTTGTTTTTGTAGAAATGTGTTACATGCATTCACATTTGTATGCATATTTTTACACGTCTTACATATGAAGGCACATTGAGTGAACAGAAAATTGCCAAAGAAAGGACAAAGAAATGGGTTACGTAATTGGTAAGATTGTCATTCCTATTTCATTACCTTGTCACCTGGCAGGTCATATGACAATTTGGCAGAAATCATCTACACTTCATGTTCATTTTTGGGGAATATAGATATATGTCTGACAGTTTTTGATAATTGAATCACTGTAATCATTTTACATGTGATGGCTCACACGATGAAAGAATGTTCAGAAGTTGTGAAGAGTATGACTGTCACTAAGAATCAACTCATCAGTTTGGATCAGCATCCATGCGCGTGTAGTTATTTTGCCCAATTGTAGACAATTGTACATGCCAAAACACATGCAAATTGCTTAAATTAAGAACAAATTCTTAACTGGTGTGAACAATAAACTAATTGAGTTTTGAAAAAAACAATTCCCATTCGAGAATTGAATCAAAGCGATTGAGAAAAACTGTAATCCATCTACACTCACAAGCCTTTGAAGCTCAATATGAGGTTACATAATTTTCCAATATATAGAAAAGATTTAAATGTACATTTAGGCTGCCTCACTAACATGCACAAACACACACACATTTTCAAAAAAGGGAAAATAATTTCATTTATCATTTAATTACTCTCAACCAAGGAAGCCTGTCAATATGACTGATCCCTAATCTCAAGCGACAGTTGCTACACAAATATTTTATGCAGCTTTGTCTGATGTGACGTGCTTGGCATTTAGAACAGACAAATCGATAAACTACTGCATTCTCCCTTGTATCATCAATCAAAGCAAATGTTGTGCACATGTTGATATAATAAAGGCAGAGTTCTCCAACTGACATCTTGTGTCTAGTTCCTAGTGAAGACCAAGAACCTGAGGTCCACACAACCTGTGCTCTACAGGGTGAGGTTGTTCAACCACAGAGGGTGTGAACACAATGCAATCGTGCTGGAAGGATCATTCTAGCTAGTTTGATGCACAGTGAAGGCTGGTTTGCTATCTCGTAGAAAAAAGGACCAGGAGAAGACAATGAGAAGAAGAGGAAATTGATCAATTAGGATGCCACTATAATTTCCAGGTGAGGGACAGGTGGGTCTGGGTTTGGGTCTGGGTCTGGAAAGAGGGGAGAGCTGTATAAGGTTTGGGAGGAGGAGAGGGGAGACAGGTGAGGGACTGACCTGCTCAGAGAGCTGCTTTCCCCTGAGGAAAAAGCCCAGCAGACAGCCGATAACCACGGCCAACACGGACAGGATGAGGAGTCCGTTCTGCTTGCACACATTCTTCACCCGCCCCCAAACTTCATCCAGTGCCACGGCCATCCTGGTCCGAACCTCACAGACACCCCCTCAGTCCAGACACCCCCTCAGTCCAGCCGGGCAGCCGTGCTCACTCGCCCATAGAGAGCCACAGACTCAGACAATGGACGGATGAATGGACAGGATGTGAGGGAGATATACAAGCCCGGTGGAAGATCAAAAGAAAGACCGAAGGATGGGGGGAAGAAGGAATAGAAGACCCAAGACAAATGCAAATGAGGGGAAAGTGAAGAATGGAATAAAAAAATCTAAAGAGGGAAAAAAAGGAATGAAACTGATATCGGTTTGCAGACGAAGACACAAAAAAAGCCCAGGTAGTTGGCCGTTTGTCCTCCTTGAATACATATATTTTTTTTGTTGTGCTCTGCCGACTTGTTCGCTCTGTGTCACTCCACACGGAACTAAGCATCCCACACTTTCTAAGCAATCTCTCTCTCTCACCCCCTCCCTCCCTTCCTCTTTCTGCTTTCTGCTTCATCCCTCCCTCCCTCCCTCTATCCCTCCACCCCCCAGTTCCACAGTCTGACCAATAGGGGGCTCTGTGACAGCTGGTGGTATTGTCATCAGGGTTAATACAGTCGATCCTATTAGGCTGCATTGCATTACTGGGATCTAAGGCAGGATTAGAGATCTCCGAACAATTGGACTGGTGATTGTTCGAGACAGCCAAAAAGATAACGAGAGAAAGAGAGAAATGGGGTGGGGGTAGTTTCTCAGATGGTGTGGATAATCAGGTGCTAGGAATCCATATAGATCTTCAGTCTTGTTCAACCATGTGACAACACAGCACTTGACCCCACCAAAGCTGTTAGGAGGGTTTAAAGATGCGGCTCTTGGTTAGAACCACAGGAATCAGTCATTGATGTCTTACAAGTGGAACTCCAATTCAAAGTCAACTTTAACTTAGATTGTCTCTATGTGTGTGTAAAGTATATATGACAACAAAATACTCACTTCCATACAGACACACAAAACATTCTCTGTCAGCGTGTGAGTTTGCCGAGGTGAGATTGCCGTGACATACTGAGATACTTTCTAATCCTAATCCTACATAACCATTGCAGTCGCAGGGTTGGGCACACCTGTTACCATGCCGACAGCAGCAGACACGAGGGGTCACTGTCAACCTCTATTAGACAAACACAACAAGCACTTTCTTTATGTCAACGTGCACGCATGCAATCTGACAGAGTTTGTCCTTGTACAGAACAGACATCCTCTGTCCGTTTCACATTGTAATACATACACACCAACACAGACCTGAGAATTCAACCCTCAGTTTCTGTTTGATGTTGCCTTTGCAGTCTCGCAATTCCGACTACACCTGTACAATTCTACCATGTCTTAATTGAGACACATTGTAGTTGTTGCATTGTATTGTACTATGGATATCATTGTTTTCACAGTTTTCCACAGTTTGTAAATCACTTTGGATAAAAGAAGTGTCTACTAAATGAACAACTGCGAATACCTTTGAGAAGCCTTATCCAGATTGTATGACAATAACAGTGATCTAATGAACAAAATGTGAAGAACATGATTTTGACAGGATGCTGACATTCTGCTAATTTCATCCCATTGGTCATTCTATAGTTACATTCTATCCTCACATCCCATATTTTCACATCAGTAATATTAATAATAATGATCTAACAATAACTCTCCCTTCAAGAAAAGGTTAGAATTTAATTTCAATGTCAGTCTTGCCTTCATCTTGTCTGTACTTGAACGTCAAGTTGAAAAATGCCTGCGTGCGTGCTTGCGTGCCGAGATCTATTTTAAGTGTCGTTCAGAGAATCTCTTGATTATGTTGTTGCCCCTAAAACACTTGAAAATAAGCTCTGTCTGATTTTCATGATCTCTATAGGAAAGCTACATTGTCATGCGTGACATGCACCTTCAACACTGTAACCAACTGTGGTGGTGCGCAAGCAAGTGCTGGTGTGAACAAGCATATTAATGTATTTTGGGCCGGATGTTTATGGTCTGACAGACAACCTGGTGATCCTAGCACCTGATTATCCATTTATGAGTTTCGGTAGAATAGTTAGCCTACAATGTGTGCACTAAAATCCAGAGAAGAATACATTGTGACTGGAAGACGAAAGGACAACAAGTGGTGAGAGCGAGCGCTAAGGTAAAAGGCTAAATTATCCCTGCTTTCCCTGCACTATACACGCCTGGTCACGATGGCAAACATGTAATTCAGCAGTGACTCATATCAACAAGTGCCAAAGGCATCTCTCACAAATCCATTAAATGGAGAAAAGAGAGTCATTACAGGACAGGGGGTCTAGGGGAGGGTCTTCACATCCACTCACAATCCACACCACTGAAATAATCCCTTTCTTTCGCCAATTTTTCCCATGTTCCAGGATTGGATTCACACAGATTATCTGGGATTAAAGCAACCAGTGAGGACTAGTGTCCTCTTCATTCATTTACAATCAGTGACATGTTCAGGATCCCACACATCATTCCTTTTGATACTGCTGCATTAAAAGTAATGTGCTAAACCATAACATCAAATAAATGTGGTTGCCAATGCACAGGAATTATAACTTGTAGAGCAGACCACAAATGTCTGTTTAGGGATCATACTAAACAAACAGTATTTAATGATCTACCCATTGTATCAATTGGCCATACATGAATCACATGTTTATTTGTGTGTGCTTGTGTGTCAATGTGTGTGTGTTTAACAGCGCAACACCTGAATGATCTTTGTGGCCATGTTTGCTTTATGACAGTGAGAGCCCGTTCCCAGAGCAATCATACTTGGAGGGGTCTGATGGAGGTTATTTGCCCTGTGCTTTTCCACAAATCCCCTTGATGAATTAATATTTGTGTGCTTTTCCACAAATCCTCTTTCTTGAATGGAGAAACACCGCTGTCCTATATACATTCACCTCTATCCAACCATTAAAACTGAATGGTTAACAATAATCCGCTCAAAGTCTTTCAACCGTAGTTCGCTATTTCTAGCTCTGGCCCTCAATGACAAAAAAAGCAAATTTTCGATTGTGTTTAAAGTATACACAGTTTTGAAGTTCCCATTTTTGCATCCCAAACACTCTCTCTCTCATTTTGCACACATATGTTTTGCGGCAATCTCAATCCAGAGATGACTTGCCTTCATCCAAGACAACACAGCATAGGGGAAATGTCCAACAAAACCTCCCAGACTCTCCCTGACAAGCTATCTGTGGACGTCTGATGAAAGGCTCCATTGCCTGCTTTACATCCATTAATTAGCAGAGCATCCACTCTCAGGTGATGCTACGTTTTTTTGGGACCAAAGATTTGAACACACCTCAGCCAGGGGACAACAAACAGAGGGGAAGATTGATCAACAGGATGTCTTCTGCTCGTTCAACATCTGTCCAGAGAGTCTTTAATTAAAGCCAAAGCACTGTCAGGTCCCATCTGGTCGCCAACGTCTTCAGAGAAGGCCGTCCAAGAGAGCTTGATGGGAGCAGGTGGGGAATGAAAAGCTGTCTGTCAGGTAATGCTGTCAATAATTGTATCTTGACAAGTTTCCAGACCTCCAAGCAACTCACCTGATTACACGTTGGGCAGACTGATGAGGCCAAGTGCCAGTATAGGGAAGGTAGTTCAACCTAAACGTTTTTAGACCGAACCTGGACTAAAAGCTCTGACTCTCTACTGTAGCTGTAAAAGTGTCACCCACTTTGTGTAATCATTGAACTCAAATAGATCGCCTTTATGATTTATCAACACATACATTTTGACTCCGCTTATTACTTTTGTTCACAAAATCAATGGTTTAGGCAAGCCTTCATGTAATATGTGTTTTCATAAAACAGCATTCCAGTAGTTCTCCTCCTATTCTGCAATTCCCTCATTTAATTTAGAATGAATGCATGTGAGATTGCTGATTGCTATCACTGGCATGTTTCCAATAGGAAAACACTCATGTCTACTTTTTTCCTGGAAGAAACGTAACCTTTGTGTTATCTTCGGATCATTGTGACCCATCAGTCATTGTGACCCACCGTCGTATTGCGACAACTTTACCGCATACAAATACAAAGTGAAGCATTTTCTTTTTAACCGTTGGGCTGTCTCAGACTCCCCACATTGCGAAGGTTAAGATAAAAACATTTTTACATGTTTTTGTAATGGGTAAAATTGGGTAAACACAACGATGGTTCGTTATAAACCTTTGGGTCATGTGACCCGAAGGCAGCACAAGTTCCTGAGAAACATGAATGGAAATACTGCAGATGAAACAAACAAATAATCTGAAATGGTTTCAGATAATTATATTTGAGGAGATTTCTATGAACCATTGCAGGAACCATCTCCTTAATTACTGAATGAACAGATGCTGCTGATGTCCTTGGTCTAATTATTTCACTCTCATGAAAAGTTGAAATATTACAAATTATGAAACAGACTCTCTGATCCAAATTTATTATACCGTGAAGATAATTTGCTGTTTCCCTTTATGTTCATTTATTAGATAAATTGCTGACTTTATGAAATTTGAAGAACACAGCACCTTTAAGCGCTTTGTGTCAACATCAATCCCACATTGCGGAGATTTCTCTCCAATATGGGGTTTAAATGACTGGCATGTAGACCTATGTGTAAGTCCTCTCCACTCAATCCCCTCTCACTCAGGTATGCCACAGGGAAGTTCCCACTGCCACTTGAGATGGCTACCCAAGAACGTTGTCAGTCATGCAGCATTTGATTGTCTCATCTGGATGTCATGCACACACTGTCATGCTGCTGGCTGGAAGTCTGGCTGGATATGGAAACAGACGGAGAGAGGTGTTTAATGAAAGCCAGTATGTATGGGGGGACTTGGCTTAACTCTAGATTCATGGCAGCGTTTCATTGTGCTTTGGGTGATATAATGCTAAATGAGCTAATGCAGAATGTGTAGCTACAATGATGGCCTTGACTATCAACTTCTCATGGAAGAAATTAACGACTATCTATGGCACACTATTGGCGGATAAACACCATGTTTTTTTCACGTCTAATAGTTGTTTGGGTTTTAACAGTGGGCTTTGTGTGAATGCTAAATTGTGACTATTTAAGACCCCGTTGTACCCGTGGGGTTTTACATAATCACCCACAATCCATGTTTGTTTGGTAGGTATGTTTATGTGAGTATCGGATGTTTGTCAAGTTGCCCCCGCCCCTGACGCAGGGGGTTCTTAATACTGACCAATCACAGCCAAGGGGGTCTCCGTACCTTTCCGTAACTAGGACCAGAGCCATAGAAAAATGGCTCTGGCTACGACCACCTGGACGGATGGTTAGAAAATTAGTAGTATAAATCGACAGTAGAG
Organism: Hypomesus transpacificus; assembly: GCF_021917145.1. NCBI lineage: Eukaryota > Metazoa > Chordata > Actinopteri > Osmeriformes > Osmeridae > Hypomesus > Hypomesus transpacificus. The sequence continues at coordinate 3,280,142 of NC_061069.1, forward strand.
ACCCCCGTCCAGCCAATAGTATGAACCTGCAGAGATGGAGACACCGGGGGCCCCGGAGAGCCGGAGAGCTGCAGTTTCAGGACCGCAGGAAAATATTATCTTGTTCCGGTCCATGTTTATTTCATTCGCTACGTGGGGCTGTCAGATAAAACAAGGGTCCTAGAATTGCGGTCCTGAAACTGCAGCTCTCCGGCTCTCCGGGGTCTCCGGGGTCTCCGGCTCTGCAGGTACCCCCTACTCCGTCCGGCAACTCCATATTTTTGCATATGTGAGGTGGGGGCAGGATGACACGATAGACAATGACACCCAGCCTTACAGCACCTTGGACAGTTCCACTGGCAGTTCAGGTTGCATGAGCTGGATTCTGTTGGCAGCTACACAATGTCTCACTGATTTCATGAATAAGATTAATTCCGTTTCAGTGACAAAACGTTGTGAAAAAACAGTGAGAATAACAGTCTACTGTTAACAACTTTTAAGTATTGATGAGTGTTCTCACATCTGCGGTCAAGGGGAAGAGGAAATTAATTATATTTTTGTCTTAGAAAGTCGTTGAATGATTTAGGTTGTATAATAATTAGCGGGCTATTGTAACAAAGAAGGTAACATGTTTTTGAAAAACCTTTATAAAATGTATGGCACCTTTATGGCGAGTGCATAGTGGTCGAGTGGTTATGCAACAATAAATCATCATTATATCTATTGTTAACTCTCTTCAAAAAACAGTAAGCTTCCTCTAACAGCTATTTGCTCTCTGTGTTGCGTCAGTGCGCTGAATGAAGAAAACCAACAAGTGTTGGTGAGTTTGACAGACCGAGAAGAAGGTGGAGGAGGGGCGCAATCATAAATGAATTTGCATTGTATATCTATCTATGCCATCCGCAGAGCACTGCACTGGTCTGTTGGATTAAGCTGCAGCAACTAGTATCACTGGTAGTCTTGGAAGAAAAGCTCATTTTTGGGTCACGCTGACATGAGAGCCTAATGCTACTGCCCCTCTGAAGTACATTTCCAGGCAGAAGCATGAGTGCCGTCTGCTCGAGCTACTACGGCGCTGAGAACGTGTTCATGAACGGCTTCTCGTGTCCCAAAACCGGGAGTGACGCTAGTGCGGTGTTCTGTTGTGGATTTAATGATATTAAGTACTGCTGTGACGATCCAAATAGTTTTTTTCCTTACGAGTATGGGTACATGTGGTGGCTGAGGTAAGGGACCGTGGGTTTTTAATTGTCATGGATTCCTGCTCAGTGTTTTTCATGTTTGTTTTAGAAGCTGTTTCCTAGCATACATTTCGAAATTCTTTGTTTCCATCAAGAATTCTAAATGGTATTGTTACAACTGTTTACTGTTCTTCTTGCTGCCATGGAGTGCATCTGTAACTTTATCAATAATTTAGCTTAAATAGAGGTAGTCGTGGTGATATCATTGTCTCTGTAGGGCGGGGACTTACTTCTAACCCAACTTTCCAACAACCAGTGCTTTGGTTAGCATTCAGAATCCAGTCAGTGCTTTTGTACTAGCAGGATCTGGATATTAGAGGTCCTGTAACTGGAACAATGGAAAGGATCTTACTCACCAGGTGCTAACATAGAAATAACTAGTGTGTAAAGTTACCTTTCATGATTTTGTAGTAAAGAATGGTGCAGTGACAAGTTTGAGATATTGAACAAGTTTGATTGTTTCTATCATCAATTACCAACCCACACACACACCTTCTCTGCCCCCCCCCCCCCCCCTTCCACCTCTCTGTGCTCCAGTGTAGGGGCCCTGGTGGGTTTGTCCATAGCGGCGGTGGTCCTTTTGGCCTTTCTCATCACCGTCTGTGCCCTCTGCTACCTGTTCATCGCCACCAAGCCCAGTCGTCTTGACAACGGCCTGCCATTGAGAGCTCCAGGTACAAATCGTATCATGAAATTGTTAGACATCCGGGTCCCCTTAGCGTAGTGTGAATCTGATTTGTTTTGTGTTTTGCTTGTGCCTTAGTCATAGTCCCCAGTGAGGGGCCCAGCAGCTCTGCTTTGGCCCCACCCACCAGTGGACCACAGGGCTTCAGGAAGCATTTCATGAGCAGGAAGTTGGACTGTGACAACCAGCCACCTGACCCTGAGCGTCTGTTCCAGAGGTGCTTCATGGCCACTGTCACCACCGTGAAAATGGAAGGTCCCTCATAGGGCCCTCTGAGGAGGATTACACACACACACACACGCACACACGCACACACGCACACACGCACACACGCACACACTCTGGTATGAATGTGTGAAGGACAGAGGACCAAGAACCAACCAGATACCAAATCTGAACCATACACTGTGCACATTAAAAGGTTTACACGGATGCACAGTTTGGCAGAGCATCATCCATTTGGAGCACCTAGCACCTTAGCAAAGCTCTGAGGTCTTAGACAAATTCTTAATGCATATACCTATATATAGCAGTGGGTAAACAAAAACAATGTTTATTAAACTGTTTAAAAAGCACAACCTCCATACAGCAAAGCTTTCAAAAACTCGATAAGTAGAAGTCAGCATCTCAAAGGCAGAGATGCATAACGTCCCTTTCACCCGCTAATGATGGTTTGTTTACTGTAAAAATAACATATTTTTTTAACCTATATATAACTATACTTGTTGTGTTTGGCCGACCACAAGGGATTGTGTGTACTATCATTGGGCTTCTACAACAACTGAAAACAACTGATTACAAGCTCATCATTAGGTATTGGAGTTTGACACACAAATGGTGCACTGAGGATAATGTGCCAATATATATATTTTTCCTGTGAAATGGCCAATTTAGTTTGTTTTTCTAGCTATAGTGTTGAGTTTGTGAATTGTGCCCAGGTTATATTTCATTGTTGGGTTTGTCTAAAGTGAATAATTATTGGCTAAATGTGCCATTATTTTAAGTTTCATGGTGAATGTCAATTCATTATTAAATGTGCTAAACATGTATCCAAAAAATTATGAGGAATATCTTTTTTTTATGCTATCTAACAGATTTACCATATCGGTAACAGAATCACAACACATTATTATACATTTGATAAAAAAACTAACATGGATAGATGTCACATGTATTTGTGTTGCTCTCTAGCCACTTTGAAAACATGAATCTAATAGTAAATCAAAGAGCAAAACTACCGTATATGCTTTGTTATTTTACTTGACTTGATGAATTATTGAAAGAATAAATGAAATAATCAAAGAACGATCCAGGCGGAAGACTAGGTGTTGTGGCTGACTGGGTTAAGTGAGAGGGCTAAGGTGAGTAATTGATGTGATTGGCTCATGGTCTGGTGGTCATCAGGAGTGCGTTGTCATGGAATGGCAGATGGAAGTTGTGGTGTGATCTCCTGGAGATATTACAGTGAACGTGTGGCTGGTACAGAACCATGGTATGCTTTTACTTGAGTAATGTCATCTCAGCACTTGTGCTTTGAAAGCACTATTGATTCTCACTTGACTTCTCATTTACACAAGGCATTTCTCAGAGACACAGGTCTATATATTTCCATTTTCCAATAAGCTAAAAAACACTGATTGCATGTTGCCTGCTTGTTATTAATGCCTGCAATTATAATAGGCTACTATGACAGCTGGAGACACTTTTTAGACCTATACTCTACTGTATTTGTACTAGTTGGTTATCTGTCACGGCGGGTGAGGTGGACCCAAAAGCAAGGAGACAAGGCAGGACTGCAGGAACAGACTTTACTATGACTTTTGGTAAAACAAAAACACGGCTGGGATATAGGCTACTTAAATACATTTAGACATTAACAACCGATATAGCCGGGACACAAAACAGAGACGTAAACAATAAACCAATCGAGACCCAGGTGACAACAAGCAGAACAATAAACAAACTAACAGGTGTCAACACTCTGTTCTAATCATTAAACTGGCAGCACAGGGCAGGGTAAATTAATCTAACGGGGGCATATGGCTGTAGCCTTTATCTTCCATTTTTTTATTTAAAATGTCAAAGCGTGACGGGGTTCATAGGTTATGAGGGATTTAAAATTATGGAGTTAGATTAGTTTCATAATTCAAACAAACAAACGCAACACGATTCAAACAAATTTAACACGATCCAAACAAACGTAACACGATTCATACAAACATAACACGATTCAAACAAACAAACGTAACACGATTCAAACAAACGTAACACGATTCACAAATGTATTTCGTGATTCACAATTGTAACGCGATTCACAAATAAATGACCCTATTACATTCGTTTGCAACCTGACAAACACAAGTTACAAATCCCTGCATTCGTTGGTGTGAATCCTTGCATTCGTTCGTGTGGATTTTTGGAACTTTCCTGACGCGCTTTGATCCACAAATGCATTTTTTCTAAAAGATATCCTCAGCAGCCTATCAGGTCGTCTCTTCCAATTTTAGCCAATCACATTAACGTGTCTATGTGGACTTCTACAACCTGCCATAATGACGGACATCGTCTCCTTCAGATCATGAGCAATGTCGTCTGGTTGCATGTAGGTGAAATATTGCTTGTTAATCTTATTAAACCGATGATCATACCTGATTAAATATTGTTGAGAATGGCAGGATTCATGTTTAGTCATTTTCCGTGTTTCCTAGGCTAACGCAGAGCCCGTCTACCCATATTAGACATTCTCCGGTGATTGGCTAAAATTGGAAGAGACGACCTGATAGGCTGCTGAGGATATCTTTTAGAAAAAATGCATTTGTGGATCAAAGCGCGTCAGGAAAGTTCCAAAAATCCACACGAACGAATGCAAGGATTCACACCAACGAATGCAGGGATTTGTAACTTGTGTTTGTCAGGTTGCAAACAAATGTAGGCCTAATAGGGTCATTTATTTGTGAATCGCGTTACATTTGTGAATCACGAAATACATTTGTGAATCGTGTTACGTTTGTTTGTTTGAATCGTGTTATGTTTGTATGAATCGTGTTACGTTTGTTTGGATCGTGTTAAGTTTGTTTGAATCGTGTTGCGTTTGTTTGTTTGAATTATGAAACTAATCTAACTCCATATAAAATCGACATGGATTGGCGACTTAGAACACACTTCACAGTCATACAATTTCCGATCTATTAATTTAATTCGAATTTTAAATATTATGTTCCTCCAATGAAAGGTCATGTCACAATGTTGTTTCAGCGCCACGTGTGACTAACCCGTCCAATGTAGGCAGCAGCTATGTATCCAGATTGATCCCACCCTTTCAGAACGGTTGAATATACAGCTATACAAGTGACAAGAAAGATTACAAAGAACACACTGACTTACAACGATGTCATGTCATACAGCGTAGTATTTCTGCTTCGGTAGGCTAACGCCATTGGAGACATGTCAAGCTTTCACGGCTGAGTAGGCCTACCGAGACTGAAAACAAGGATATTTCTGCGAAAAATTCACGTGTTGCGCTTGTGGATTGGAGTATCATTATGGATGGCATGTTTAATTTGTACATATTTGGCACTGTGGCTCCGACTGCACACCGACATTTTTATGTAGCCACATTTTGCAATTTGTTTAAACATCCTTCTATTTATAGGAGTGGTATGATAGCCAGTGGGGTATTGATCTTTAATACTTGTTGGGATGCATAGACAGGATTTATAAAACGGTCACAGAGTACATATTAGAAAACCCTGTTCACAGTGGCCATTTGAATAGTGGATTGCATCCCTTCACAAATGTAACAATGCTAGCCTAACAAAATAATTAGAAATTAATTAATGAGTTTAGACAGTCAGGCTAAGGTTTGTTTGTAGGTCAATTGAGTCCATCCTTCAACAGGTCCTTTAATTTTCATGTTGTGACCATGGTTTCCTACCTATGCATAAAGTCATTTCAAGTCCCATTGTAGAAGTTTGGCTGTGTTGTATGTGAAGTTTAGACAGGCACAGCTTTTAGTTTTTTTTTACAGTCCCGCTCTCTGTGTGATGTAAAAAAACACCTAAAATACCTCAACAAGTAAAACTAGAAACACATTTTTGTTCAACCATGTACCTCTTTACCCCTGCGATGTGAGCGATGTGCGATGGGAAGATGAAGGAAATACTTCCCTACAATATTCCTTCTTCACTCCCTGATTATTGCTCAATACTGTCACAATGTCAAGACTAAAGACGAAAAAGCTCCCATTACGCTAAGATGCAATAACATCTGTGGGGAAGCACATCCATTAGCCAGGAGCCATCTGTGCATTACATTAACCTCCTTTCTGGGTCAAAAAATGAACTTTTAATTTAATGATAAATGAATGACCCCTAACCATATATGATGGTAGAAGATTGCTCATGCCATCCCTATGTCACATTAGAGAAGAGTTAATGCATTGATCCATTCAGAAAGAAAACCTTTTTCCATTCCTTTAACAACTGCTGGCAAAGACCATTATTTATTTTTTTACATTACTGACAGTGACGCATTGACTCCAAAGGAAGAGACAGAAACCATTAAGGCCAAAATGGGTTCTGTTGGTGCCAAATACATGCTGTTGCATGGGGGACATTTGGGGGGTGTAGGGGAGTTAACTGAGTTGAGATGACCAGTGAACAGGTTCAATGGTCAATGTGATTGAGAACACTGCCACTAACAGTTCGAAACACTGAAAAGTAGTGATAGCACAGTAAAACAATTCACACTGCTATGTCTTGTATCAGAAATGAATGTCCTTGCATTACTTTTATCCAGTACAATTTTTTTTGGGAAACTGTTTTTAGAAGTAGGCTGCGGTTGTATCTATTTTGGGAAGTTGATGTCTCAACATTCGTGAGGCTTTAATACATAATTGAGGAGGAATGAATGACAGGCCTTGTAATACAGTTACTGATTAACTTACCTTCCTTAAGTGTATGGTACAGGTAGGGTGAAACTTCCTTCGAACTTTGCTCAACCAGTGCCTTTGTTAAAGACCAGGCGGACCAGAGCAACTGTCAATCTTCAGGACTCGCATATTTTATCTGATTATCAACAAACACTGTCCGTCAGGTATGTACAGTAAGTTATGTGTAAATATCAGTATGTCTTGTGTTGTTTTGTTAGTCATGAATTTGCTGGTCATATGACCACACATTGAGCCAGAGAAGGCTCGTTAAGGAATGTATCACAAGACCCAACTGGAGGTTCAACTTGAATGTTGAGATTCCTTTTCAAGACAAATTGGGTCGTTTCTTAAGTTTTTTTGTTATTTTTAAACACAACAACTGATATTATAGTAAAAGTATTAGGTAATTGAATTATTACAAGTTTAAGAAGAATTAAAGTTAAAAGTTAATCCAACTTTTCCAAATATTTCTATTAGAATAGTGTACTTTTTATTGAATCATCCATCTCATTTATCAACGTATAACAGTCATGTTGATTTGTAACTGCTTTATCTATCCTTCTTCCTTCGTATTCATGTAGATGAAACATGGGGCACTTAAGCTGTACTGTCATTATGGCCTTGTCTTTTGGGTGTGCTCTCATGACAGACACCCATCGGCCTGAATTTCTCCTTGGAGATAACACAGGATTTCAAAGAAGACTCCTTGTAGAAGATGATGGATCAAGCAGTAAAGGAACAGCCAACAGGTGTAAGTTGGGCTTCTTTGAAATATGATTCTGCAATTTGGCGGATGTCTTTTTCTTACGTTGTTTTTCCGAAGCCCGTAAAAAACATTTCAGAAGAAACTTCAGAAAATGTTCGAGAATGATGCCCAAGTTATTATGTTATTCATTCTAAACTGACATACTGTAAGTGTACCTTAGCATCTGTACATGTCTCAACATAATGATTACAGTAGTATGACATATTACAGTAGTGGATAAAGCGTCTGCTAAATGAATAATTGTAAATGCAGTGTGAATGCATACCTTACAGTAGTGCAGTTCAGTTATGCCTTATAATTGAATTGCTGAATATTCTAGCATGTCTGATATTTCTGTGCATCACAGCTTTGTCATCTTCCTCTGGAGAAGGAGGGAGCTCCCAGACGTGGCCGTACCTGGTGGCAGGCCTGGCCACCACCCTCACCATCTCCGCCTTCATCATCCTGGCCGTCAAATGCCGCCTCTTCCACCGCTACCTGGCCAGCTACAGGCACTACCTTCTCCCAGAGGGGGACCTGGCAAGCCAGTACAGCCCAGAGGAGGGAGCTATCCCTGGGCATGGGATGGAGGGCAGAGGAGGTACCCGACATGGGGTGGATGAGGATGATGATGGCTTCATTGAGGATAATTACATCCAGGCCAGTGAGAGAGAGAGGGCAGAGAGACACAGCAGAGAGGAAGAGGAAGGGATTGAGGATAGCGATGATGACTTGCAGTTTACCATTGGGTGATAGCAAGACACTCTTTTGAAATGAAAATGTCTGTTTACAAATGTAACAGCAGAGAGGAAAAATACAGTTTGTTCAGAGCATTATTCAGGGTCAAGATAGATCTTTAGAAATATTTTCTTTTTATACAGAAGAACTTGAGGATATTGAAAGCAACACTTGAGCCCTTCATTACGTGTATTTCTTTCTGAATTAATGATTAATAATGTTGATACCAAAGTTACTGTTGGATATACCCATTTGGTTCTGTGAAAAAAACACTACTGAACTATATGTAAAAACAAAAAACATTTTGCTGATCTATTTGGAATGTTAACAATTTTCAAATTTTCATTGCTTGTTTGAAGATATACTTCAACTTCTGTTTCACTCAAGGTTTTGTAAGTAATTTTTGCTCATAATCTATCATGTTTAGAGTTATGTAGCAATGTATCCTCTTGTATTGGACAACCATTTGAAAACTTTTGTGAATAAATTCTTAAAGATACCTGGATACCTTCTTAAAGTTACCTTTGTACATTACAGTACACAGCTACAGATGACCCAGAGAGATACAAATGTCTCAGTTGTTATCGATCATTGGTGTTATTGATGAACAACAGCAAACAATGAATAAACTCATTGAGATCTACCAGGTCCTCTCACTGCTGGATCCATGCGTCTTCTCCCTACATCTCTTCTGACCTCGCCTCCCTTCCTCAGATGAGGCTGATTCTGCATGAAGAGGCTTGTCTCCCAGCCAGGTTCATCTGACCTGAGACTGTCATCACCCTGACAGCCCTGGTCCTCAGTCTCTCAGCCCTCCTCCCCTGTCCCAGCCTCCTGTCCCTCCTTTCCTGTAGGTAAACCACCAGCAGGTACCCCCCCACAGCCAGCTCCATGGTCCCTCCAGCCCCTAGCAGGACCATCCCAGACAGGAACATGTCCCTGAGCCTCTGCCCGGGCTGGTGGTGCCCACTGGCCAGCGCCACATGGATCAGCACCCCGCCACAGAGCAGCAAAGCCAGCCCCGTCACCAGGATGAGCACAGGGTCGGCACACCCGCCGCTTTTCAACTGCTCGATACGCCGCCGACTGCGAATGCAGTTCATGTCCTGCACGGCGGAGCTGAGCAACTGTTTGAGCAGGATAGCCAGGGCCAGGAGGCAGAGGGTGGTGCCAACCCCCAGACGCCACTCCCCAGACAGGCTGGTGGTGGTGGAGAGTAGGCCAACGCCACCCAGCCCCAGGCCCAGGACCAGGCCCACCGAGGTGCAGTAGCACAGCAGGGAGCGCAGAGGTTCCCGGAACCACCACAGCTCCACCTGCTCCTCCAGAGCACGTCTCTGGATCAGGACCGGGTCCAGCCGCACACGGAGCACTCTGTGGCCACGCCGAGCTGGGGAATAGTCCTCCATCTCAGACATGGCTGACACTGGGAGGGTTAGAATGACCGAGAGAGTTGTATCAATTGTTACGATGTTATGATCAAAAACAAAGATCTTCCGCCATATTCTGTAAGTCACTCACCTAGTCAAGACTGGTCTGTTCCTCTGGTTCATCCGTCCAATCCGTGTAGCTGCAGGTCCTTCAGTCAGAGAACCAAGATGTTTATTAGTCATCCAGGAGGTTGGTCGATAAAGAACTCCAAAGTGTCCATCTCTAGTGCTGTAAAGACAGGTGGAACAGCTGCATTATTGCAGTTTCCTGGTCAAAGTCCATCTCATGACAGGGTTGCAGTGCTGTCAAGTCTTCTGTGTGATGAGTGTCTCAGGGATACCCTGGGAGCCAATCCTCAACTGTAATGGGGTCCACTTGGGCTGAGCTCTCTCCTCTTGGATTCCCACACTCTTAACTCCCGATTCTGCCCTTCAGCCATTGTCAAGCCAGAGTCCAACTCGGTAGGATTCCCTGGGAGAGTGGCAGCGCTGCGTGGAGGGTGACAGTGGTCCAGGTCTGACGAGAAACGTGCTCAGTTCAACCCACACAAGTCTGATGCAACATTGCCACCGTGACTGGGTTCTGTCAAAACTGGCATCGCAGGATCGCTCGAGTCCGCTCCTCCACAATGGCAATAAAATCGAGGACATACAAATGCAGACACGTCAACACGTGTACTAGTGTCCACGAAGGGGGATTGGTGTCATCCTCCAGTGTTTTGCAGTGAGACACCAAGCAGACAGACAATGGGGCAGCCTCCGAACACAATGACTGGGCTGGAGAGAACAGGGGGGTGGGGGGGGGGGGGGGGGGGGGGGGGGGGGGGGTCCACACGCTGCCAAGTGCGGCTGTGATGTCAGTGTCCCTAGATAATGGCTACACTGTCCCCCCCAGTGTGGCGTCATTTACATGATCTAAGATGGCCTCTCGTGTGACAATAGGAGTTCTCAAAGCAAGCTTACACTAGATTTTAAATAGCAGACTGTCGAGCATCTAGCATAAGAGCCAGTCTTCAGTTCAGTGAAATTGTGCAAACTAAGACAAAGTCAAATAGAAAATTCCACACATTTCTTGACACGTACTTCAAGAAAGCCTTTATTGACTGTATATCATACATACACCGAACACATTTGGTCAAGCCTGTCTCCGACCATAGGTGGTGGTGTTTCAAATGCATCCTTTCACTAAACCCAAACTTTGTCTGAACCGGGCCTGAAAGTCTCTGCCCTCCTGCCCTGGGTCACCTCCTGCTCTTCAGGTAAGGATAGCCGGCAGCCTGGCGGTGGAGGGGGCCCGCAGGCCGTGGGTCTGACCCTGGATCTCCTGCCTCAGCCTCTGGATCTCCACGCGCTGCAGCTGGATGATCCGCTCGGCCTCCTGCTCAAAGTTCAGACGCAGCACCAAACTCCCTGGAGGTGACTCCCTGCCGGTGGGCGCTGAGGTGACACGCACACGAAAAAGGACACAAAGAGAAGGTATAGATCAGGAGGCGTCACAGTCCTGTTCTCTGAGGGTGGTAATATCGAGGGGGTGTTGACAGCTGTTTCACCTCTGAGGTCGGTGGAGCTCTTGATGGTCTTGTTGATGGCCGTCTGGCTCCGGGGGTCTTGGACCTGAGCTCTGGTCAGACGCAGCTCCCGACGCAGCTCATTGATCTCCTTGATCAGAGACACGTTCTCCTGCACAGAGGTGACATCACTGCAGGCGAAGCTCAACTGAGGTCAACTAAATCAACACGTGCATCGTTTTTCTAGTTGTATTTAGAGGGTGATCGTTCACCAGTCTTTGTTTCTTTCTTTAACAACCCTCGTGGTGTAAATGGCACAATGTGAGCTACATGTTCCCGCACGGTTTCCACGATGGAGAGTGATTGGAAATGTGGCCTGAGGAGGAGCCTCACAGCCAGGTGAGCTCGGTTCAGGGTGACAAGCTTGTACCTTCATGATCTTGACGTTGTCAATCCTGTGGACCTCCGTGTCTTTGGCCAGCTTCCTCTTCAGAGACGCGACGTTGTGCTCCAGGTGTTCCCTCTGACGGCTGAACTCCCTCTGGATGTCAGCGTCCATGCCAACTATCTCCACCTGACACACACACACACTTCTCATGCTATTTTTATGATCAGTTTGCAAAGGACTGCCTGGAAAACTGAGTTGTGAATACATGTCAAACTGCCCATAATCCCAAGAGAGCTCTTCTCTCCAAAAACCCTAATTAACATCTATGTGGTCATACTGGCTCTCGACAGTTTAACGGTATCCCTAATCTTTACTTATGTTGCTGGAATTATTAGTGATTTGATCATTACAAGTTTACCTCAAGGTAGATTGATCTTTCATGTTAATTTATTATGAACGATAATGCAACACCACGACTCTACATGGTGTGTGTATGTGTAAACATACTGCCCACAGTGTATATATATCTCTGTGTGTATGTGCACACGGTGCCTCGGGCAGCCTCACCACATCGCTCTGCTGGATGTAGCGGCTGTACAGTTCTCGTATGCTGTTCTTCAGTCTCTTGGGCTCCTGGATAAAGCCCACACAGTTGTGGAGGTCTATCTTGAACCGGCGAACCAGAGCCTCCACATCCCTCACCTGTGACAATAGACAGGTGAGGGAGAGAGAGACAATAAATGATGATAAATATAAACGCGATATCAACCCGATTAAAAACACTGCCGAGACGAGAGCAGAGGAAGCCGGCTGCTTTTAGCAGCAGCCTATAAAGGTACTCAGAACGATGGTGCTGTGCTTTTTCCAGCTCTCCACTATCCATGTTTCATTCGAGTACAGCTCTTACCCTCTGCATCCCCTTGTTCACTTCCTTCTCCGCAGTCTTGAGCTTGAGTTTCAGGTCTGTGATGTTCAGCTCCATGTGAGAGTTCCTCTTGTGGAACTGCTCCAGCTCACCCTCCATCTAATCAAACGGAGCCTCAACATCAATTAAGTCAATTAGCTTAAAAGGCCACAGCATGGTTACTTATCAGAAATCTGATACATTCCACCTAAAGGATTGAGACTCGCTCGCTGTATGATGAATGTTAATGTGATATGTACTTTTATAGATTCTTTCTTATATATTAATGTGTTGTCCAGAGGGTTGAGCTGTTTGATCTACACAAGGACTCGCCTCCTGGATTTGCTCCTTCATGTCCTTGACGTCGTTCTCCCTGGGCTCGATCTGCTTCTTCTGCTCTTTGATCTTGTAGTCCAGCACAAACTTGAACTTCTCCAGCTCCTGGATCTTTTTCTTCAAATCGTAGATCCTCCTCTCCTGTGGAGAGGGAGAAACCGTTTTGAACTTCCACGTGTTTTACGTATTTTTTTTTATGGAACTAGCATCTCTTGACGATGAATGCTAGTATAGAGCCCGTTGATGGCAAACGTGTTGGTTTTTTGGTGATATCCATGGCTCTATAGACCAATTATCACCCTACGTCACCAACTGTCAAGCAGGCTCAACTGCGCATGTGGGTTGCAAAAGACGAAGTATGTGTCTACTACCGCGCACTTTACAAAGTACACTGCAATACAGTGCACTGCAAAACAGTGCACTTACATATTCAGTGCACTCCGTTGCTGATAAGTGCTGTCTCAAATGGAACACTTACATTAAACACTTGGTGGAAGTGACGGACGCAAATCTGCTTGCGACACCCGCAAAATCTGCCAAAATGAACGCGCTTCTCCACTCAAGTGGAAAAAGCTGCCGAAAGGGCTCCTCCTTTTCCGCTACGTAGCCAAGATGGCGCCCGTTTAGGGCGCGTAGTGTCCATAGTTGTACACTGTTTTTTTGGACCGTTTGCAGTGCGCCATCCTGGTACTTTCAGTGCACTGAATTATTCTGGTTTAGGAGTGACGCGCCCTAAGCACTGAAAGTCAGTGCTCAAAGTGCACAAGTGCGCGGTAGTAGACACAGCCGAACTTCTCCCCGTTCTATTACTCTTGGAGTGTCGTTCAGGTCATCATATATCTCTGGCCACTGGATTGCAGGGCTTGATATACACTTTTTGAGGCTCTTGGCCTTTGGACAAATACATTTACGTTCACTTGTCTATGCACAAAAGTCTCTTGACCCCGATACCCTTAAATAAATAGCCTGTCCAAGTGATCGGGCAAAACTAGCCTGGCTAACGGAGGTCGCTTTCTCAGGCAAATGAGGAATGAAACAGACAGATTAAAGAAATCCGAGATTCTGGCTATCTTCACCAGACTCGTATCTACATTAGGCAGTCCTCCCTGACGTTTCTGGTGTAGAATGGAGTGAAATACAACATTGTGCACACTGCCAATGAGCGAGTCTGACTGAGGCTAACGTCAAAACAGTGTAACTGGGATGTAGTCTCACTCAGATTGCCAGTTTAAACAAATCAGAAAAATAATCGGACCAGCTGACTAAAAGCAGAACTCCAATATATCTTGAAAGCTGCCCTGCTCGACTTTTTAAATGTAGAATTGACTGTAAAAGTGTACAATTATGAACTTTGTGACATGACGTGAAGACATGGTTGCCGCTCGACTATGCGGTCTGTACCGGGCGACATTCTCACTCAAATTTCAAGACTTTCGTGACCCGAATCAAAATTCTGATGCGACAGATGGGTAATCGCTTTCTCTCCTAGAGGCATGTCCTCCTCGACGCTTTTGGTCTTTTTAAATCTAACTATTTGTATGATCCATGTGGTCCTTTTGCCATTTAAAATGCTATCCTTTCCCGGTTTTCTGCAGCCACAGTGCGCGCGCATCCCGATTGTTTACAAACAAATAATTGGGCTGCTCAACATGGTGGTGAACAATTTGTCGAATTTTGGTCAATTTATTTCTCGCAAGCTGGTCATCCAAACAACTTCACATGCGACATTGCACATCCTTGGGTCCTGAGCAATACAAGTACACCCCCACCACACCCGCACACACGTCTACCTTGTCCTGAATGGTCTCATCCCGTTCCTGGATCTCCTTCTTCAGACCCACAATGTCCTTCTCCAGAGACCTGATGACGCCATGCAGCTTTTGCTGCTCCCCCTTCAGCCTCTCAATCTCCACGGTCCTGTCGTCTATCTCCTTCTGCAGGCTGTTGAACTGTGGGGTCGTGTGAAAGGATTTTAGGGCATATGTACAATGTATGTGTTTTTAAGAAGTGGTCATCAGTAACCTCCTTTGTTCATTGATAAAGGACAGCCAGAGACTAGTTTAAGTAAGGTTAAGACGATGGGTGTAGCATCTTATATGGCTTTCTATCTTGATAGTGAATGAAGTCTGGTTGTTAGGTATTTATGACCTGAGATGGGGAAGTTATTGAAATGGTCGATTGAAGACACACAGTAAAGTACTATTGCAGCAGCTGTTTGAACTTTTGCTCTAGAGACCTTTTCCTGTTTCACTGTTTGTATTAAATAACTCTTGTTTGAAAATGACCACACAAAGGAAAGCTGGCCATTTGAATGGTCAGCTCCTGTAGCTTTACCACCTCCTGCCCTGGAGAGAAATGTAACATCAAAAAAGACATGGGACAGCTACATTGAGTGATTGTTTTGTGATGGCCATATGTTAGAGGTTTGGATAGGGCTCTGTGTGAATTGTAAACGGGACCACTCCTTCGAACGACTTGTAGTAATACGCGTCTTCCGTCATGACTGGTTGCAGAGCGCTCCGTTTGCTCATGTGCCGTACATAATAAATACATTGTATCAAGCCGGCATCTTGACTATTCAAAGTACACAGTATGGTCAGAATAATTTTCACCATAGGGGGAATACATTAGAAGAGACAGGGGAGCTGTATGAAGAGAAAGGGGTGCCTTCACAATGAGCCGACAGCCATTTAGTTCAGTAGTAAGTACAACAGAATGAGAATCAATACAGTGGAAATTTCAGAAATTGGATGGAATCCAGCTGGGAAATGAATATCCACACTCTTGAGTCTGCCTCTACTCAGAGCTGACATTGAATCACCTAAGGGAACACAGCTATCAACAACAAGAAAATCAATCAAATAATGGAGTTTATATTTGTATTACATGATGTATTCCAACGTGACTACAATAATTCAAACTTCAACCGAATGGTTCAACGACATTGGAACCCTTTGGATTAGTGGTTTTAAATTGACTACTGAAAGGAGGTGGTGTGTCATGTAATGACAGTTCTGAGACAGTCATTTATTGAGTGTGTGCAACAGCAGGAACTGGATCAGGGCGACTGGGAGAAAGGATGAGATACCTTCTTCCTCATGATGCCTGTCTCTCCCTTCAGCCGCTGGTTGACCTCCTTCTCCTCCCGTAGCTTCCTCTCATATCTGATGCGGATGTCCTGGATCTCCATATCTCCGTCCTCCTCCATCTGCTTCTTGGTCTCGTCAAACGCCCTGGTCTGCTGTTGGAGCTCGTCCTGGCTCTGCAGGCACAAACACGCACCAGACACCAGCTGACAAAAGGCCCATCAGGCCTATTAGTATTGAGCCCCCAGCTCCCCCCCCTCACCCCACTCCAACTGACCTGCCCCAGAATGAGGATTTTCTCCTGGAGCTTGGACTCGTAGAAGAGGGTGAGCTCCTCCAGGGAATGGCTCTGCTTCTCCTCCAAGGCCTTTAGTTGTCTCTCATAGTCCTCTTCTATATTCTGGGAATTGAGCTGCAGTTCCTGGTACTTCTCGTACTCCAACATCAGCTTCTGGTTACTGGTCGACTCTGGAGAGTTGATTCGGGCAGGGGAATGTCAGTTGGACTCTACGACTGCTTTACATATTCACACAAATGCATACTCTATGGGCGTATGTGAAGCCCTCTGTGACATGCTTGCGTGTAAAAAGGGCTATACAAATACATTTGATTTGATACTCATGTGGGACTGTGCTTGTCGGCGACCTGACCAAAGTTCTGCAGTTCCTTGGAGTGTTTCTCCATAACCTCTGCCATTGCTTCCCGGTGGATCTTTTCCTGCTTCTCCCTTTCAGTTTTCATAATCTATAAATATAAGGACACATTCTCAGGTCTTTCTACACACACTGTCAGCCTGCTCAAGGATTGCTCACTTAACCTAGAAACTATTGACGGTGGTAAGCAGGTGTGTTGAATGTGTGTTTTGGACCTGGTCCTTGGTCTTGAGAGACTCAATTTCTTGGTTGGACTTCTCCGAGAGCTCCTCCATCCTCTTGTTGTAGTTCATGTCCTTCAGGCGCAGCTGGTACTCGTTCTCCATCTTCAGCTCCTCCACGCGCGTCTTCAGCTCCAACATGATCTGGTTCTGTAGAAAACCCGGGTTGAGAACATCCGACTCACAGATATTGAAGTCCGCCTGGTTCCCCAGTCCTCCTCCCCTGTACCTTCTCCTCCAGCTCGGACTTGGTGATGAGAATCTCCTCTGCGTAGCTGATCTCCTTGTCTCTCCTAAGACCTCGGCCCTCCTTGTCGATGATCTTCCAGATGAGCAGGCAGCCGTCCTCTGACACCGTCAGCAGGAACTGGTCGTCAAACGTGATCACCATCTCAACGGGACAAACAAGAGCCGTTGGTCACAACAGCTAAACCCCAGCACACGCAAACACAGTCTTTTTCTGATTTGACTGTCTCTATGCTGCTGATAAACCTATTTTATCATCTTACTGAAAGTCTATATGCTATGTCATGTTTTGGACCAGATTTCAACCTCACCTTGGTTACGGGGGCGGAGTGGGCCTGGTACTCGATCCAGTCCTTCTGCATGGGGAGGGGGTACTTGATGGCTCTCACTGTGCCGATAGACGTCCCAGCAAACAGCACCCTACCCGAGCGGGACATGGCGATGGTGGTATAGGTCACATCATCTGCTGCCACCTCCCTGAGGATCTGACAAAAGGCTTCTTATTGGTCCACGCTACCTCTAACACTCCACACACAGTGCACAAACCAAGATACATTCATGATGGCAATTGGAATGAGTGTGGACACTCCTAACAGACTATTCCATAAGAGAGACAGATCGTCGGGTGTGTGAAACGGCCCGGCCCCACCAACCTGACAGTCCTGGATCTCCTTCAGGGTGCAGTCGGTGCCGACAGCGAAGATGCTCTTGGCATCGGGGGAGATAGTGACAGCTGTGTAGCTGCAGGACTTGAGCACGTTCTCGGACTCTCGCTTGCTGGTGAGGCTGTTCCACTCGTACACGGCACCGTCCATCCCGCATGACACCAGGCGGCTGTCATCGGTGCTCCACACAATGGCCCTCACCTGGTGGGGCCACAACAAGGGTTTGGACGATGTGGCCCTCAACGTGCTCATAATCCTCAGGCTGGAGATGGGAGTTTTCCGAACTACTTCTTCAGGCACTGGGCGTGCAGGATCTGTACTTCATCTCACCTTTCCGTTGTGACCTTTCAAATTGAGAAGGTTCTCAAATGTGGTCGACGAGTAGATGTGGATGATGTTGCCGTTGACCGCAGCAAACATGTGACCCCCGTGACTGAACGCACACTGGTGGTAAAGCAGGCAATGGACACACATCCACATTTGTAACATTGAAAAAACTGAACATTCATTTGCGTTTGGTTGACAATAGATAACATCTCCACACGCACGCATAAGCACTGCCCCCCCCCCCCCCCCCCCCCCACACACACACACACCTCTCGGCAGCCCCTTATGGTGAACTCTTTGAAGGTCCGGATGTCGTCGATGAGCAGGTTCATGAGCCGCAGCTTGTCAGAAAAGCCCACAAGGAGGAAGAGGCCAGAGGGGTGCAGAGCCACACTGAAGGCCTCTTCCTGGAACTCCTTAGACAGCTCCAGCACGCTGACCACAGCCATAGGAAAGCTGTCAGTCCACACTCAAAGCATGCATGTCTGAATTTATAGTAATTTCCTATCTAACATAAAATGACTAAGTGGTAAATGCAAGATCGATGAAAATGGTAAAACAGTGTCTATAGAGATATTAGCAAAGCTTGCTAAGTGTGCATTCTAAGGCTATCTCACTTGTTTTCAAAGTTCCAGATTCGTACAGAGTGGTCCAAGGAGCAGGTGGCAATGAGGGGTTTGCGGATGCAGATGGACAGGCCAGTGATGATGTTGGAGTGGAAAGAGTGGGACAGGAACTCAAAATGGGCTCGCTCCCCCTGGTGGACAAAACAGGGAAATGAAAGCCACAAGTTCAACTTAAAACTTTTCACAATTGCTAAACTAAACCACATTCTCTGAACAAAATTATCAGTGGCCTTAACTCTTTTGTCGACTCAGTCACTCTTTTGGCAAAACGCTAAACACATTCTCACTCACTAAAAACACTGCACTGTGATGCACTTGTACTGCAAAATAGTTAACATAGGCAGCAAACAGAAAACACATCTGCAACACAGTTGTCATCTGTAAAACACAATGAAAAACATTGTTCACACTTGCTTCTAATGGTGGTTTGGACAATGTCAGCTTTCACCGTGGTGTCCGTATACGAGAAGTGTTCAACATCAACCAGCAATTTTTACTGTAAATGTTTGCATTCCACAATTCAGCCCTTTTCTCAACCCAATTGAAGAGTTTTTCGCTGCTTGGCAGTGGAAAGTCTATGACCGAAACCCATATACCAGGTAAATCTCCTACAGGCAATGGAATTGGCCTGTGGAGACATAGGTGTGGAGTGTTTTCAACACTGGATCCGGTACACCAGAGTTTTTACCCTTTTTTTTGGGTTCTTTGTTGACAGTACTAAGTTGTGATGGTTACTGTAATATTTTCTTTATTGCAAAATGCATTTACTGTGTATACATAAACACATTTTTCTTTACACGTGCCCTGGATGCTGTGTTCTCAAAATTGTTTGTGTTGTGTCTAATGATTGCTCCATTTGCTTATATATTGATTTGCTGTGTTTACGATCTGAGAGCATTGTTTGATTCTGAGCACATGTTAAATCATTTAGAGGCGAGTGTTTGATTTTGCCAGAAGAGTCAGAGGTTTCGTAAATGTGAAGATTGTGAAAAACTGTAATACAAGTTTCTAGTTGTAATGTGCTGGCCTACATGAGTGCAGGTGTATACTACCTTGCTCATCTCAGCAGAGGACAAGGTGATGCTGTACAGCTGACCACGGTCCGTACTGGTGACCAGGATCTCCTCTGAGGGGCTGATACACAGGCTCACTATCTCCTGACGCTCCGCCAGGTTGGGCTCATTGCTGCACGGGTCTGGGGGTATCTGGGACACACACACACATACACACAACCACACAGGGCACACGCACACAAACAGCACCCACACAAATACACACAAACTGAATGCAACTCAGGCCACTGCTCTTCTCGTCTGTCCTGTCATCCACAGTGGAGTCACCTGTATCTCTCTTGTCTTCCGGTATACGTCCTTCTCCTCAGTCTTCTCAAACAGACACACGGTGCCAAGGCCGGCAGAGCAGACAAAGCCCTTCGAATAGGAGGTGATAGCGGTGACTCTGGGTAAAAGGGCTGAGACTCCCTCTGTCTTGGAGTCCTCTGACTTCCTCTTCTCCATTTGTCTGAGCCGCACAAAGACATGGATAGGACGTTAAAGGTCCATTTCACATTAGAGTACCGAGCTTGTTTGTTTTGTGACCTCCTGACCTCTCTGCGGACTGCTCAGCGTCCTGTGCCGTGGACTTGGTGATGACGTTCATCTCCCAGCGCAGGTCCCCGGACTCAAACACCATCAGCTTGCCCGTATCTGTCCCGACGATCACCCGCTCCTCAGACATCCAGGTGTGGGACAGGAAGTTCTGGGACTCCAGTTTAAGGAAGTTGGACTGCTTTAAGGCTCCTTCAGTGTAGCGGAAGAGCTTAAACACCCCGCTGCCACTTACGCATACCTGTGTGTTGTCATGAGGGTTGAAGCTGACCTGTTGAGCCGAAAACAATGTAAATACAATGCTGTTTGAGCTACGTGTGTGTGTGTGTGTGTGTCTGTTAGTGGGGAGTTTTGTTAGCAATACCTGATTAATGGGGTTGCTGACCCCAGTGGCCTTCACAGTGGCCATAACCTTTTGCTTCTCCCACATCCAGTAAAACAGGATCCAGTCTGGACCCCCTGCCTGGCCTATCAGGTACTTGGAGTCAGGGGAAAAGGCCATGCAGACAAACTCCTGCACGGCCACGTCTCCACCACTCAGCACCTTCCTCTTCCTGCTCTGCTCATGCTGCAGGTCGTACACAGTGATGGTTCCCTTCTCACCGCGCTCCGACACCGCTAAATAGCGCCGGTTAGCACTTATAGCCAGAGCCTGCATGCCCTGACTCCTCTCTGTGCCTAGAGGGAGATTTAGAAAAAGGTACAGTGTGAATTTAATACCGTAAAAAAATAAGGGTGTCCTGTTTGATGATGATGGTTGTAGTCCTGCAATTAGGTGAAACAATTATTGCTATAATTTATTTGTTCAGAGCATAGGCAGTCTATGATTTAGAGTTGTCACATTGAGACCTAGCATTAAGGGGTCCCATTATCGCCCACCTAGCTCTCAACGCTCGTCAGAAATTTTACGAAAATGTCGCTATAATACAAATAAAAAATGTTGTTGGTTCCTAGTCCTCGACCTCTCTGCCCTGCATGTTTTAGATGTTTCCCGTGTGTTGGAGCTAGTGATGGGAAGTTCGGTTCTTTTTACTGATTCGGCTGCAAAGGACGTATAGCCCCTATACGTCCACTGTAGGTTAATGCATGACATGTGCACCAGCAAATACTATTTCTAAATAAATTCCTGCATTAAAATAATGTATCATGAGTTTGTATGATTTGGTCATGCATTATCACACTAGCATTTAATTATCACGTCAAACAATTACACTGCACTAAACTGTAAGTGTAAATGTAAAGTGAAAATAACAAAACCAGTCAGTATGATGACTTGAGCGAATATCATTCATTCACGTCTTACTAAAACAGTGGCCACGCGAAAGGGAATAAGGAAACTGTTTCCTCTACTAAAAAATACAATGCGGGTCACGTGAAAAAAGGATCCAAAGACTCGTAGAAAGACCGAGTCGGGGAAGGAACTAATCATTCGTTTCCTCTAGCTACAGAGCCTATGCAGGTCACGTGAAAAATGATCCAAAGACTCGTAGAAAGACCGAGTCGGGAAAGGAACGAATCGTTCGTTTCCTCTAGCTACAGAGCCTATGCAGGTCACGTGAAAAATGATCCAAAGACTCGTAGAAAGACCTAGTCGGGAAATGAACGAATCACTCGTTGAGAGGACTCGTTACTCCCGAGTCCTTATAAGGATTCGTTCAAAATGAACGAATCGTTCACGAACGACACATCACTAGTTGGAGCAGAGAAACATCTAATGTTACAATTACAAGCAATATATCTACTTGAATACGTAATAAATACCTGGAATAAATCTCTGCCATCTCTGGTCAATGTTATAGCGGACACAGTTGTTTCCACACGGGAAGATGACAGTTTGCTCATCGAAAAAGCAAAGATTATTGGCTACACCTGTCCTCAAACCGAAGATGTAGTGAGACTGGGCGATGACTGCCATTGCTTGCCAGAGTCGAGAACTATTTTTTGTCTGTGAAAAAAAAGCAAAATGTACAGTACTGTCATAGTGCACTGCAGAAACTATGATCACAAACCAATTCCAAAGTAAATCAATGACTACTGTAGTACTGTACTGTAGATATACTGGGAAACTTAATTTAACGCCAGCGAAGCAAGCTGGCTAGCTAGCTCTAGCTACTGTAGCTTACTGTAAAGTAGGCCAGTGGTGTACATTATCTAAAAGGCTAGGCTATATATTAAAACTGTCTTGTAAACTAATCCGAAATCAGGTTTCAGTTACTTCTATCCGTATCTTTCCACAAACACCTTCAGCTTGAATTTTTTTTTTCAGGATGTTTTGGTTCAGGGTCTGTAGTTACCAAGGATACATGAAGCCAAAACAAAACTCGTTGCATAGCAACGAATATTCACCATGCTGGACCACTAGTTGGCACATAATTATTTTACACTGATGAGTTGATCCTTTCTGTGCTGCCAAGCCACCGCAGACCCACCGATGCAGACCGGACCATATGTCCATGAACTCTACAAACCCTGAAGGTGTCCTGTCCTTGTGGTATCTCTGTCATAAACACAGTAGCAGCAGATTATTCAATTGTAATTCGGTCGCAATTACTGTAATACCTTAAAGCGATGGAACGTTTAAAAAATGACATAAAAACTTTACGCCCTAAAACAGGGTTTGTGAGAAAATGGATAGAAGTAACTGAAATCTGACTTCGGATTAGTTTAAATTACTTTAGGTTACATGCGCATTGTCATGAAAAACTGAGCAAAACTGATGAAATGTTTGGTCTGTCAAAGATGGAAAACCCGTACTATAAATTGCAAGGTGGAGCTGCCGTGCTGCAGACTTGAAATACCATCATCATTCGCATGAACCTGCTACGATGTTTAGGTAGGTGGCACTTGAGGTGCACATGAATGACCCCACACATCATGACACTAAAATCCCGCCCACTTGAAGAACATTATAAAGCTAAACGAGATCCTGTGATTGACGATGATCTGGGTACTTCCGTATGGTAGCTATAGCTAGCTGGTAAGCGTCAAGTATATGCTACAGTACAGTAATGCCAAAAATGTGCGTTTTTACTTAACTATCGAAGGAACTGATGAGGGAAACTGCTCTCCCAAGATTGCTAGCTAAATAGCTAGTTGCATAAGTGAGTAACGATAGCTATTAATTTCTCAATTGTGCGGTATATGACTTGCTAATGATGATACCTTATGTTAGTATGTCGATCTGATTAGCAGCAAACTAGCACTGCAATGTAACGTTGTGGCAAGGTATGTCTTAACAGATAGATGCTGTATTGGTTTGCTAGCTAGTTCTACCCAACTAGTGTCAGCTTTGATCTAACTTTCTAAGCAGAACCACCCAGTGTGACGTTATATGCCATGTCAAGAAACCTTATCCTGATTCCGGGATAGCTGGCAGACATGATAGTTAGGCTGACACACCCTTCTGACCCTGGCTAGCTCGTAGGAGCCTGTTTGTTTGGTAGTCGACAGCTGAAGTGGTGAGACTGGAGTGGCATGATCTGTTTTGTCTAAAGTTGTGGCTTTGCTTTGTGTGTCATGTTTCTAGGAGTATTGCAGCGTCAGTACAGGAAAACAAAGGGAAAACCAAACTGCTCACTGTAATGTCAGGGGGTGTTCCTTAAACTCTGGAGGCATTCACACAGCTCACCGACTGTCACTGCTGCTACGCCTGCCTAGCTGTGAGCTGGAACACAGCTGGAAATGTCACCTGGCGACAACCCTCATGTTTTACTAGGAAGAATTCGCTTCCTAAACAAGTGCATTGAATGTTTTAGGAAGAATGAATTGGTGCCAGAATGTCTGTGTTATGTCCCAAAGGAGGTTTGCTATAAAATCTGTAAAGATTCATCATCAAACTCAACTGCCTCGTTTAGCTCTTCCGCCAGCATCTCTGCAGGAAAGACCCTTGTGTCAGTTTGGGAAAGCCCCCATCAAACTCCACATAGCAAGAAGTTATACAAGTATAACATTGAATTAAAGAAAGGGGCAATTTTTCGGACTACTGGGGAAGAATACTGCAACAGTCAAGGACTATGGGTCAAAATAAACAAGGTAGGATTTGCACATCCAGCCATCAGCCTACAGTACACAGTAAATGAGTCTGCAACATGTTTGATATTGTTTTGTTCATGTGTTGTGTGTGTGTGTGTGTCGGTGTACAGGAGCAGCTGGAGGAGCACCGTGTAGGACAGGAGCTGGAGGAGGGCTGGATCCTGGTGTGTAAGCACACAGAAGGAGGGGACAGACTGGTGCCTGTAGAATCCCCCGAAACTGTCAACAGGCACCAGCAGCTCTTTGGCTACGATCACAAACCTTGCGACAGGTGTGTGTGTACACTCACGATACACACTATCCAAAGATGACTCCAGCCAAAGAAAACGTAACAAGACAGGCTTCTGAATGTGTTTGCTGACCTTCCTCCTCTCCCTGTCTCAGGTGGGAGCAGGTGGTGGACATAGAGGGCTCCCTACATCTAGGCTCTAAGCCTAAGATCGCTGATTGTGATGAAGCTGCTGTCCAGAAGCTCAGGTGAGACCGAATGCTTCAAGCGGAGCGAGGAGTTCCTGTGACATAGCAACTTTTTCATCAGTCCCATTTGTGAGAGCTGTATGTGAATGAGGGTTTACTTTAAAGCAGATCGAATGCATTGCTTCTAGTATGCATCAGTCTTAAGTGGCCTCCTCTGTTTTACCAGACACGTGCCGCCCACCTGGACATTTGAATGTGACGAGGACTTGGTGCACTACTTCTATGACCATATAGGCAAGGAGGATGAGAACATGGACAATTTGAAACGGTGTGTCACCAGCATTGAACTGTCATCTTCTTCAGTGAGTAGATATAATTTTTTGCATGCGTGTGCCTGCATTTGTTGATGGATAGACTGTGTATGCGAGCACTACAGACACTGTTTTCTCCTGCATTTTCTGATTGTGTGCCTGCGGGCGTTTGTGTGTTTGCAGGAGGACCACAGTATTGCAGTGGCCCATCTTACTGATGGAAACGTAGACACTTACTGGGAGAGTGAAGGCATTCAGGGCAAACACTGGATACGCCTGCACATGAAGAGAGGCACTGTAGTCAAGTAAGGCTGTAGATTAGAACATCATGTGTGTCAGATGGGTGTTGTGACGCACACAATTGAAGAGGTCAGAGGCAGAAAACGAGGAATTGCACTGCCGTGTGCCAGGACTCCACAGGGCTTCTCATCAGGGATACTCGCTCCACCCGGGTAGGGCCGCTCAGGCCTGTGCCTAAAGCACAAAACTCTGTTATCAACAGTGATATTTGTGTAAGGACTGGCTTTCGCTCGCCCTCTTCTTCTGTCTCTAGTCTCTCTCCCCCTCTGAGTCCCGTCGCCCCCGGTTTCGTGGATTGGGGTGGTGATGAGCGCAGCCATCTGGCTCGTCAACAGAGTGGGGAGTGGGAAATAGTCTGCTGGTGCTGGGAGGCCTCTGATTCTGACCTGTCAATATAACTATTAAGTACATTGAAGTTGGTTAGAACTAAACTAGTATTTAAATTACTCTTATTTAACAAGTTTGATAAATACATTTGAGTACACTCACAGGTCAAACTTTGTTTCAAATTATATTGGCATGTTTCTGTTTTTTCCTGTAGTAAGCTGATCTTGACCTTGGATTCATCAGATGATGGCATGCCCAAGAGCGTCAACGTATTTGGGGGAGAGAGGGACAACCTGAAGAAGCTGAATGATGTCACTATAGACGAGTAGGTCACTCCTCAGACCATGGACGATGGCGATGAAGACGATGACATGTCACAAACAAGTAATTTGTGTGTTAGCTTATCACAGGCCACAGACATTAACGGTAAATCTTGAACAACACAATTGAAAAGTGTTTATTTATTTCTCCTCTAGACATCTGGTTGGAGAAGTATGTGTGCTGGAAGACATGACAACCCACCTTCCGGTCATTGAGGTTCGAATTGCAGAGTGTATGGGTAAGAGGTTATCCAACTCTTAATATTCTCTTGCTTAACCACTTCTCCTGGTTAGAGCCTAGAGTCTGAAACTGCCCTGTTATCTCAACTGGGAGGGGCTCAGTCTTGACTAGCTGTTATTACAGTTATAAACTTGGACTTTGGAAGTAGATAAAAGGATGTCTCCATCTTTGGCTGTTCCAATCTTTTTTCCACTTCCCTGATGGCCTGTGTTTGCTCACCTACTGTAGAAGAGGGCATGGACACACGGGTCAGAGGTCTGAAGATCAAGTCGTCCTCTGAGAGAGACCTGGGCCTCAGTGCTGATGTGTTCCAGTCCCCAAACCTGGTGCGCTACCCTCGCCTGGAGGGGACCCCAGCTGACGTGCTCTACCGCAGGGCTTTAATCATCCAGAGGTATGGAGGAACCCTCCCACCCTGGCAAACTGCAAAATGGACCCAGTCTATTTAAACTGTTTCTGGTCATCTGGTATTTAAACGGTGGTTCATTCATTCACTCTCTTTTAGCCTGACTAGCTTTCTATATCTTCATACTGTGCAGATTCATCTCTCTCCTGGACAGTCTACTGCCCCACCTGGTCCCGGCCTGGGACTACAGTCTGGGAACCTTCAACCAGATCAAAGTGAGTTAGCAGTTTGACACCAACTGTCTATCAAAGCAGGGCCTAGAATGATCATTATCATGCTGTTGTTTATCTGTGGTTTGATTAAAAAATGTATGTCCCTGCCCACTTATTCACCTTTGGCTGTTTTACTCTAGTAACTATTGTGTGCTCTGTCACCCCATAGAATATAAAGCAGTACCTGCTGCTGTCAAAGCGCCGCTCTGCCCTCATCACCCAGTGCCTGAAGGACTCTGAGACCAGTAATCCCACCTCCATGCCCTGTCTCTACATCAACCGCCGACTGGCTGCGGAGCACAAAGACAACCCCTCTCTGGACCCAAGCTGCAAGAAGGCCGTCTTTACACAGGTTTTTTGTTTACATAAGCATTTGTGTCCTGTGTTACCCCCATTCATCCCAATATTACTATAGGTGATTGAATTGTATACTTTTGACTGCATGTCTTTACAGGTGTATGAAGGACTTAAACCGTCTGAAAAGTTTAAGAAAACCTTGGACTACAGGTAACATCCTTTAATCCCTTTGGTTGACCCCAGGTTCAATACGTCCAGAGCTTCATTTCATACACACAGCGTTTGGTTCCGCATTTCTTTTATTTTCTTCCGCAGATGGCCAGCACAATATGATCAGTGGTGGGAGTGCAAATTTGCTGCAGAGGGAATCATTGATCAAGGTGAGAGAGGAAAGACATCAATAATAAAACGGGTGCTTGTCAGCTAAGAATACATCAAGACAATATACCCGACTCTGCTGTTTTGTCCTGTAGGTGGTGGATTCCGGGACAGTCTGGCAGATATGTCAGAGGAGCTGTGCCCCAGCTCTGCAGAGTGTCCCATGCCCCTGCCTTTCTTCACCCGCACGTCCAACCAGGTAACTGACCGGTACATTCTCTAGCCCTCACTGTTCTAGTACCTCACCTTTCTGGTGACGATTCATTTGAAGAATAGTTGTTCTGACCGCCCTGTTCTTTTCCCAGGGTACTGGCGAAGCTAGGGACTACTATGTACCCAACCCGTCCTGTAAAGAGTTCCAGAAGTATGAATGGATCGGCCAGCTCATGGGAGGGGCTTTCAGAGGAAAGGACTTCCTGGTTGGTGACATCACTTCCTCTCTACCGCCACCCCCTTTGCTCAATCTATCGATGTCCAGTGGAGAGTGCTAAACCCCTCTGCTGTGCCTCTTGTGTAGGTTCTGGCTTTACCTGGCCTGGTTTGGAAGCAGCTCACTGGAGAGGCAGTCAGCTGGAGCAAAGACTTCCCTGCTGTAGACTCTGTGTTGGTGAGCAGCACTTCAGCTAGTGTTCCATTAATCACTGTTCTGCTTTGGTTAGCGAGAGGTCACACAAATGACCGGTGTGTTTGTGTGAGCAGGTGAAGCTACTGGAGGCCATGGAGAACATGGACCAGGAGACGTTTGAGTTCAAGTTTGGTCAGGAGCTGGTCTACACCACTCTGCTGAGCGATGGCCAGCTGGTGGACCTCATCCCTGGAGGCAGCAGTGTGGTGGTCCGCTACGAGGACCGCCGGGAGTTCATCCGTCTAGTGCAGAAATCCCGTCTCGAGGAGTGCAAACCGCAGGTACAAGAACCAAGTTGATTTGAACTACAGATAAAATGTAGATGTTTGATATTGGTGAGAATAAGTGTGTGTGTGTGTGTTTTTGGAGCGATTTATGAGTGCAAGTATGAGTATAATGTGTGTCCCAGATAGCAGCGATGCATGCGGGGCTGGTGAAGGTGGTGCCCCAGGCTGTCCTGGACCTGCTCACCTGGCAGGAGGTGGAGAAGAAAGTGTGTGGAGATCCTGAGATCACGGTGGAGGCCCTCAAACGACTTAGTGAGTGCCCTTATGGGAGCTCAGCGATGCTCTCTGCCACCAGATAAGCAGGAAGTTCATGATGTGATGGATATGTGATCATATTTAGTCCATCCAATTTTTGTTGAATTGTACCATTCACTCCCTGTCCACAGCTCACTTTGAGGACTTGAAACCGACTGATGTTCAAGTGCAATACTTTTGGGAAGCCCTCATGAACTTCACCAACGGTCAGTTAAATGCTGATTGTCTTTCACTGTTAGGATAATGTCGGGCAGAGATGGGTATTTGTCCTCATTTTTACAATGACTTTGTTTTAGAGGATCGTAGCAGGTTTTTGAGGTTTGTGACAGGGAGAAGCCGTCTCCCAGCACCTATGGGAATCTTTCCGGAAGGACAAAGGTATGTACTGTAACGGCATTGTTCCCAAGAAGATACTTTGTAAAGCCCTCAAGTACTGCTGCATGAATTTGTTTGTAAATGAATGTTCCTTTCTAGCTCTGAAACCACTGATGGACTGCCAAAATCCTCCACGTGTTCAAGTACTCTATATTTACCAAACTATACTAGGTCAGTACTACTTTTCACATCATTCGTAAAATGGATTTTAAAGCCACATGGTATGCCTCCCCCATTTCCCTAACTGTCCTTGTTTCCTGCAGTGCAAAGATCTGTGAGGAGAAGTTGCGCTATGCTGCCTACAACTGTGTGGCCATTGACACTGATATGAGCCCCTGGGATGAAGCCTTTAGTAACTGATGCACCCCATTAGAGAATCACTGTTTAGCAGGAACTATAAGAGGAACTATTGCATTACTGTATCTTTCCAACTGCAAATCAATTACAGCTCACATAGTATTGTGTGAAATAAAGCTGACTTTTATCGTCTTTCTAGATTTACTATATTAAGGTGGATCAAAATGACTATAATGCACAAAAAAGATCACATTATTGCTGGACCTGTTGGTTGGCTTTTTTGGGATACAAATTTAATTATAAAATGATCCTTAGGGGGCGGGGTCACATTTAACCTGGTGCCGGGGTACGTCATTGTTAAATGTAACTCAAGAGGGCTGTGCGTGGAGAGATGACAATGCTTATGTAATTGAAACTGTGCTTGCACGTCAACAACAACAACTATCTTGAGCAGGGAAAGAATTGCACTAAGGAAAAAATTGCATTGCATTTGTAACTACCTCATAAAGCTGGTTTAGGAAATGCCAAAAGTGTGCAACAATGTCAACAAGGCAAAGAGTGGCTACTTTGAAGAATCTGAAATAAAATACATTGATTTGTTTGATCCATTTTTGGTTACATGATGTATAAGATATCAAGTTTTGATGCCTTTTGTTAATTCTATTGTACATAAACAATGGTATATTATTGTAAAAAGAAATTCCTGGAATTAGTGAGTAGGTGTGTCCCATTGTACTGGTACTACCCACACCCACACACATTGTGACCTCACAGGTAAAGCAAATCGTTATGGTAATCGCCAAACAAGGGTACATATGGGGGTCTTATCGATTTTGGACTAAATGAGTTGTCTGTACCCGAATGTCAAACTACACATTTCACACTTATATGAGCCACCATCAGTGGCCAAAAAGGTGATGTTTTTGTATAATGCATCTTGGCCATTATTTGACCAATTTTGCTCCAAAAGTCTAAATAGGCTATATTGGAGTAACTGGTGCATTGAAGTGCACCAGTCACCCTCTCATATGCCAAAATCTGGAGTTGCTGGATGGAGTCTCTACTTGATGGCTCTCACGTCTCTTTGTCACACACATCTCACACTTTTGTCACATTGCTAGTAATATGTTGATAAGGGTCAAGATGTGGTGTGATTGGTTGTACTTGTGTATAAAAGGAATTGTGAAGCATTATTCTGTGGATTATTGATCTCCTGAGACCTCCTCAGCTCTGGCTTGTCCAACTCCTTTCCCTTCCTCACCTGTTTTCTATCTCTGTTTTACAATAATCAAGGTAGAGTAGGTAAGAGTTAACCTTCATATTTCAACATGTTTGCCTTCTGATTGATTTCAGTCATTTGCAGATTTAAACCTATATAGTCAAATTACTAATTCCATTGTTATTGGCATACTTTGGTTCATGTTAATACACTGTTCAGTTTCCCATCTTCCTTCAAACGTAAGGGAATTAGTTTTGGTTGTTTGGCCAATATAAAACCCCCTACAATGGCAAGGCAGTACTTAAAGAGATGACAATTTCATGGGGACATTGCTTTAAAACCATAGTAGATTCTGTTAGTTCGGACCAGACGGGAAAGCCTTTGTTGCCCTTTCACATTGATGAGCCTTGGGCAGCCAACGCTGTCATCGGGTTGTGGTTAGTCCATCCTGGGACACTTTCAGTAGGTAGAACTCATCACTGCTGACCAGGGGTCTTGCTGTTTCAGAGATGCTCTGACTGATCTCTCCACTGACAGCCTATGACAGCCTTCTGAGCTACCTCAGCAAAGCTCCAGGTTGAAAGTGACCCTTGAATTTAATGACAGCGGAGTAATCAAATGTTTTCATTTTGATCCCACGACCGCCTACCACCAGATCCAGCAATAATCGGACACAATCTTTTTTGGGTGGATAAGTCATTTTGCTCCACTTTAATATAATAAATCTAGAAAGACAAAACCAAAATCAGCTTTATAGTACTTTCACATAGTAATTTATTATGTACAGCTGTAACTGATTTGCAATTGTGTAGATGCAGTGATGCAATCGTTCCTGCTTAACAGTAATTCTCTAATGGGGTGGATCAGTTCCCAGAGGCCTGTGTCGAGTCACTCCTCCCAGGGGCTCATGTCAGTGTCAATGGCCACACAGTTGTAGGCAGCATAGCGCAACTTCTCCTCACAGATCTTTGCACTGCAGGAAACAAGGACACAGTTACGGGAAAAGGGAGGATTATCGTTTGGCTTTGACGTCGATGGTGTTTAAGAATGATTTAAAAAAGTAGTACTGACCTAGGATAGTTTGGTAAATATAGAGTACTTGAACATGTGGAGGATTGTGGTAGTGCATCTGTGGTTTCAGAGCTGCAAAATAAATGTATTTACAAATAGAACTTCAGTACTTATGCATAGCAAGTGTTATCCAAAGTATATTCTTTGGAGCAATGCCCTTACAGTACATACCCTTGTTTCTCTGGAAAGATGTAGATAGGTGCTGGGAGACGGCTTCTCCCTGTCACAAACCTCAAAAACCTGCTACGATCCTCTAAACATAAAAGCAAAGTAACTGTAAATAATCAAGAACAAATCTCTTACATCTCTGCCCAACAGTATCCTAACCGCCGTCAGTAAGAATCAGCATTTAACCGACCGTTGGTGAAGTTCATCAGGGCTTCCCACAGGTACTGCACTCGAACATCAGTCTGTTCTAAGTCCTCATAACGAGCTGTGGACAGGGAGTGGGGGCATGAGTCACCATTTCCCATGAATGGAGTAACCCAACAAAAATACAAATAGGATGGACTAAATATGATAACATATCCATCACATCATGAACTTCCTGCTTATCTGGTGGCAGAGAGCATCGCTCAGCTCCCATAAGGGCACTCACTAAGTCGTTTGAGGGCCTCCACCGTGATCTCAGGATCTCCACACACTTTCTTCTCCACCTCCTGCCAGGTGAGCAGGTCCAGGACAGCCTGGGGCACCACCTTCACCAGCCCCGCATGCATCGCTGCTATCTGGGACACACATTATACTCATACTCATAAATCACTCAAAAACACACACACACTTATTTGCACCCATACCAAAGATCTACAATTCATCTGTAGTTAAAATCAAACACTCAAAAACACACAACTTGGTTCTTGTACCTGCGGTTTGCACTCCTCGAGACGGGATTTCTGCACTAGACGGATGAACTCCCGGCGGTCCTCGTAGCGGACCACCACACTGCTGCCTCCAGGGATGAGGTCCACCAGCTGGCCATCGCTCAGCAGAGTGGTGTAGACCAGCTCCTGACCAAACTTGAACTCAAACGTCTCCTGGTCCATGTTCTCCATGGCCTCCAGCAGCTTCACCTGCTCACACACACACGCACGCGCACGCACACACACAGGTCATTTGTGTGACCTCTCGCTGACCAAAGCAGAACAGTGATTAATGGAACACTAGCTGAAGTGCTGCTCACCAACACAGAGTCTACAGCAGGGAAGTCTTTGCTCCAGCTGACTGCCTCTCCAGTGAGCTGCTTCCAAACCAGGCCAGGTAGAGCCAGAACCTACACAAGAGGCACAGTAGAGGGGTTTAGCATGCTCCACTGGACATCGATAGATTGAGCAAAGGAGGTGGGAGGTGGAGAGGAAGTGATGTCACCAACCAGGAAGTCCTTTCCTCTGAGAGCCGCTCCCATGAGCTGGCCGATCCATTCATACTTCTGGAACTCTTTACAGGACGGGTTGGGTACATAGTAGTCCCTAGCTTCGCCAGTACCCTGGGAAAAGAACAGGGCGGTCAGTACAACTATTCTTCAAATGAATCGTCACCAGAAAGGTGAGGTACTAGAACAGTGAGGGCTAGAGAATGTACCGGTCCGTTACCTGGTTGGACGTGCGGGTGAAGAAAGGCAGGGGCATGGGACACTCTGCAGAGCTGGGGCACAGCTCCTCTGACATATCTGCCAGACTGTCCCGGAATCCACCACCTACAGGACAAAACAGCAGAGTCGGGTATATTGTCTTAATGTATTCTTAGCTGACAAGCACCTGTTTTATTATTGATGTCTTTCCTCTGTCACCTTGATCAATGATTCCCTCTGCGATGAATTTGCACTCCCACCACTGGTCATATCGTGCTGGCCATCTACGGAAGAAAATAAAATAAAAATGCGGAACCAAACGCTGTGTGTACGAAGCGAAGCTCTGAATACATTGAACCTGGGGTCAACCAAAGGGAGTAAAGGATGTCACCTGTAGTCCAAGGTTTTCTCAAACTTGTCGGACGGTTTAAGTCCTTCATACACCTGCAAAGACATGCAGTCAAAAGTATACAATTCAATCACCTATAGTAATATTGGGATGAATGGGGCTAACACAGGACACAAATGCTAACTGCACACTCTGCTTACTAACCAGACAGCAGTACAGAAATAGGTCAAATTAGCCCAAGAACATTTAAATAATATGTGAACAAAAAATCTCAAGTGTAAACCTGTGTAAAGACGGCGTTCTTGCAGCTGGGGTCCAGAGAGGGGTTGTCTCTGTGTTCCATAGCCAGTCGGCGGTTGATGTAGAGGCGGGGCATGAAGTTGGGCTTACTGGTCTCAGAGTCCTTCAGGCACTGGGTGATGAGGGCAGAGCGGCGCTTGGACAGCAGCAGGTACTGCTTTATATTCTAGGGGGCGACAATGCACACAATAGTTACTATTGTAAAACAGCCAAAGGTGAATAAGTGGGCAGGGACATACATTTTGTAATCAAACCACAGATAAACAACAGCATGATAATGATCATTCTAGGCCCTGCTTTGATAAACAGTTGGTGTCAAACTGCTAACTCACTTTGATCTGGTTGAAGGTTCCCAGACTGTAGTCCCAGGCCGGGACCAGGTGGGGCAGTAGACTGTCCAGGAGAGAGATGAATCTGCACAGTATGAAGATATAGAAAGCTAGTCAGGCTAAAAGAGTGAGTGAATGAATGAACCACCGTTTAAATACCAGATGACCAGAAACAGTTTAAATAGACTGGGTCCATTTTGCAGTTTGCCAGGGTGGGAGGGTTCCTCCATACCTCTGGATGATTAAAGCCCTGCGGTAAAGCACGTCAGCTGGGGTCCCCTCCAGGCGAGGGTAGCGCACCAGGTTTGGGGACTGGAACACATCAGCACTGAGGCCCAGGTCTCTCTCACAGGATGACTTGATCTTCAGACCTCGGATCCGCACATCGATGCCCTCGTCTACAGTAGGTGAGCAAACACAGGCCGTGTAAAATGGCGATTAATGGGTCATCATCAAGCTCTGCAGAAGCCATATAACGACATTTGTTTTAGTCAGGAATGTTGGAGCAGGGAAACATCTAAAACATGCAGGATAGTGGACCCTGAGGATCAGGGTTGAAGATGGCGATAGTGCTCCTAGAAATGACAATTCTGGAGCAAAACCGAAAATTCCGGATGCACTTGGTCATAAACCGAAACCCAAGTAATTTTTTAAACCTGTTTTTAAACTTTTTTTTCTTCATATTTTCCTATTAATATATTGTATGTATATATATATACATATATATATATAAAACATGTTTTTTTTTTTTTTTTATCAGCACCCTACCCACTCTTGAAGTTTCTGCTGAACCAACACTGCAGATTGCAAATATGAATCCTTATCAGAAACTCTGAAGTATTTCTACACCGCTTATTTCAAATTCAAATGACTGCTCTAAGGGCGTAACCAGGAGAAGTGGTTAAGCAAGAGAATATTGGATGTCAGTTGGGAACCTCTTACCCCTACACTCCTCAATTCGAACTTCAATGACAGGAAGGTGGGATGTCATGTCTTCCAGGACACATACTTCTCCAATCAGATTGCTACAGAAGAAGCAAATCATGTTGTTCTATTGTTGCTCAATATTTACCATCAGTGTCTGTGACATGTAATAAGCTGACACACAAATGACTTGTCTTTTCACCATCGTCCACCGTCTGAGTGACCTACTCATCTATAGTGACATCGTTCAGCTTCCTCAGGTTGTCCCCCTCGCCCCCAAATACGGTGACTCTCTTGGGCATGTAGTTGTCATCTGTCGAATCCACGGTCAAGATCAGCTTACTATAGGAAACAAGAAAAAGAACATTTACATATCATTTTGAATATAACATTGAAAATGAATCCACTTAGTACATAAAACTATAGCAGGACCCGTGAGTGCACTTGAATGTATTAATCTAATGTGTTCATTGAGGGTCATTTAAATACCAACACATTTTGTTTTCATTTTAAACAAATGGAAGTTCATTTAAAGCGTCATATTGACAGGATGTTCTAATCTACAGCCTTACTTGACTACAGTGCCTCTCTTCATGTGCAGGCGGATCCAGTGTTGGCCCTGCATGCCGTCACTCTCCCAGTAAGTGTCTGTGTCTCCGTCAGTAAGACAGCTTGCACCCCCACTGGGGTCCTCCTGCAAACACACAAACGCCCGCACGCACACAATCAGAAAATGCAGGAGAAAATAGTGCCTGTGCTTGTACACACTAGGGGTGTCACGATACCAAAAATTCAGTAGTCGGTGCCAATACCATTAAAATAACACGATTCTCGATGCCAATTTCGATACCATGGTAAAAAAGAGAGGATTGTCTAAGATTCCATGTAGGCTACTTGAACCATGAACTTCTTTAAAATATTTGAAAAATAGCAAAATGTCCTACAAAGACATACAAAACATGTGCAATAGAGCATAGCACAACATAATAAAGTGCAATTAAGCCATTCAGCTAACAAGATGAACATGACATGGATTTACCTTCTAAGCTATGGGCTAACGTTAAAACTACAGCTAACCTAAACTAAGTACATAAGCCATTGTAACACACGTGCCCACCATCTCAAACATCATGTAACGTGTATTTTAGTATGACAGATTAAACAAACAGAAAAAGAGCATTCTTTGGATGTATTCAGAATTTCGCCGCGACTTCAACGAACATTGATTTATTTTGTATGATGCCAGATGTTAGCATCGGTGCTGCGCCTCTTCTGGAACTGAATCAGAACTTGCCTTGAATTCTTTAAACAAATCCAGATGACGATCTTTCAGGTGCTTAGCTAAATTGGAAGTATTCCCCCTTGGTCTGAAGACTGCGGTAGCATTTTTTGCATAATGGCTTCTGCGGATTAATTATAACGCCACGGTCATCTGCCTCAAACGCAAACTACTTTTTTTTTGCCTTTCTTGTCAACAAGTCGAAGCGGGGCGATCGCTAAAGCAGCAGTTGTTATCTTGTTTTTCTTAATGTAAACGTCGACTGGAACACTCCTGAAGGCGCAGCACCGATGCTAACATCTGGCATCGGCGCTCACGGTACTTACGGTGCTTCAAAAAAATGGGCATCGTCGGTGTTTTGTTATTTTAGCATCGGAAGGTACCGTAAGTATCGGTTCTCGTGACATCCCTAGTACACACATCAACAAACACACACGGATGCACACGGATGCGCACGCACGCAGATAATATCTACTCACGGAACAAGATGACACGTCAATGCTGGTGACACACTGTTTCACACTCCCCAGGTTCTCATCCTCCTTGCCTATATGGTCATAGAAGTAGTGCACCAGGTCCTCGTCACATTCAAATGTCCAGGTGGGCGGCACGTGTCTGGTAAAACAGAGGAGGCCACTTAAGACTGATGCATACTAGAAGCAATGCATTCGATCTGCTTTAAAGTAAACCCTCATTCACATACAGCTCTCACAAATGGGACTGATGAAAAAGTTGCTATGTCACAGGAACTCCTCGCTCCGCTTGAAGCATTCGGTCTCACCTGAGCTTCTGGACAGCAGCTTCATCACAATCAGCGATCTTAGGCTTAGAGCCTAGATGTAGGGAGCCCTCTATGTCCACCACCTGCTCCCACCTGAGACAGGGAGAGGAGGAAGGTCAGCAAACACATTCAGAAGCCTGTCTTGTTACGTTTTCTTTGGCAAGACTCATCTTTGGATAGTGTGTATCGTGAGTGTACACACACACCTGTCGCAAGGTTTGTGATCGTAGCCAAAGAGCTGCTGGTGCCTGTTGACAGTTTCGGGGGATTCTACAGGCACCAGTCTGTCCCCTCCTTCTGTGTGCTTACACACCAGGATCCAGCCCTCCTCCAGCTCCTGTCCTACATGGTGCTCCTCCAGCTGCTCCTGTACACCGACACACACACACAACACATGAACAAAACAATATCAAACATGTTGGAGACTCATTTACTGTGTGCTGTAGGCTAATTGCTGGATGTGCAAATCCTACCTTGTTTATTTTGACCCATAGTCCTTGACTGTTGCAGTATTCTTCCCCAGTAGTCCGAATACATGTCCCTTTCTTTGGTTCAATGTTATACTTGCATAACTTCTTACTCTGTGGAGTTTGATGGGGGCTTTCCCAAACTGACACGAGGGTCTTTCCTGCAGAGTTGCTGGCGGAAGAGCTAGACGAGGCAGTTGAGTTTGATGATGAATCTTTGCAGATTTTATAGCAAACCTCCTTTGGGACATAACACAGACATTCTGGCACCAATTCATTCTTCCTAAAACATTCAATGCACTTGTTTAGGAAGCGAATTCTTCCTAGTAAAACATGAGGGTTGTCGCCAGGTGACATTTCCAGCTGTGTTCCAGCTCACAGCTAGGCAGGCGTAGCAGCAGTGACAGTCGGTGAGCTGTGTGAATGCCTCCAAAGTTTAAGGAACACCCCCTGACATTACAGTGAGCAGTTTGGTTTTCCCTTTGTTTTCCAGTACTGGCGCTGCAATACTCCTACAAACATGACACACAAAGCAAAGCCACAACTTTAGACAAAACAGAACATTCCACTCCAATCTCACCGCTTCAGCTGTTAGCTAACAACAAATTGGCTCCTAAGAGAAAGCCAGGGATAGGTGGTGTATATTTTCAGCCTAGCTATCATGTCTGCCAGGCTGTCCCCGGAATCAACATAAGGGTCTGACATTGCAAACAGTGCATGCCTCCGTCACACTGGGTGGTTCTGCTTAAGAAGTTAGCTCAAAG
The DNA here is from genome assembly GCF_021917145.1 of Hypomesus transpacificus. NCBI lineage: Eukaryota > Metazoa > Chordata > Actinopteri > Osmeriformes > Osmeridae > Hypomesus > Hypomesus transpacificus. Next base: position 3,318,587 of record NC_061069.1, read on the forward strand.
CTTAGAGCTTGTTAGGTTGGACTAGCAAGCAAACCAATACTATGCTAGCTAGAGCTATACTTGTATCTGTCTATTCTTATCTAGCTAGGTTAGCACACAAAGTTACACTGCAGTCCTAGTTAGCTAGGCTACAGTCAGCTCGACATTCTACGGTATGTGCTATCATACGTTAAAGAAAAAAAAACTCACTAGCAAGTTAAGCTATCATACAATATTATAATGAATAGCTATCGTAACTCACTTATCCAACTAGCTATTTAGCTAGCAAGCTTGGAAGAGCAGTTTCCTTTATCAGTTCACTCGGTAATTATCTTTAATCTGAAAGTTTGGGCAATATACTCAACGTTATCCAGTTAGCTAGTTATCATACGGAAGTACCTTTGATCACCGTCAATCACTGGATCTCGTTTAGCTTTGCAGTGTTCTTCTAGTGGGCGGGATTTTTAGTGTCATGATGAAGAATGCTCCGCCCGTCGAACGTATGACCCGTCTATAAATGGGTATATTTGATTTATTTTTCGTTTGTGTATTAGGCTACATTATGTGTCACAGTATGCGTTGATTCCTGGTCAAAATAATGTAAATAATTATAATGATATATTATAAGACATTCCTGGGGATTTTTTTTACATTTACTCTCAGTGATTCTACATTATTCTGCAAGGAGGATAAAACAGTCCAACGGTAAATAAACCAGTTTTAATACAGTATAAAGAACATTCAAATGCTTCAAGTGGTCAAAAAAAGAGAAGACATAGCGACATAGCAAAAACATTTCAGTAGCACGGTTGATCCACTGCCACTTAAACTCTCTCCACTCCTTGTATTTTCTGATTGGTGGGTTTGTCTCCATCAACAAGTTTGCTGACTTCCTTTCTATTACACTCATCCCCAATGGTGTGCTCATCTGAGGTCAGGCTTCCCCTGTGGAGTGGGACTAAATGCACACTCTGGCTCCATTTGGTATTGGTCCCACAGACATCACCAACTGACCCTCTAAAATGTTGGCCTAAAACAAGGGAATCCACTGATTGGTCCTCATCACTTATCCTGTAGATGACAAACAACCAATTACAACACAATAATGTTGTGGGCATGCCTCTGAAACACTGTAGTGGTCTCTGGGTTTATGGATCACAACTGTGTCCTCCATCTTACCTCATGTCATATGTCGAGCCCTTGAATACTGGTTTGAGGGTCTCAGCTGCTGTAGATGTGGTGTAAGGGATGGAAAAGTATCTCTCTTTCCAGAACTTGTCCTTCTCAGTAGGAGGCAAGTTCTGGTGCATGTCATCCACAGCCAGCATGGACACCTATAACCAGTTGAGAGAAATTAGGTTGTTCATACTCTGGAACACAACCCTGAAATAATCATTGGAATGGACACCAGCTGAATTATAATGTAGGGTATACCTGAATATTTCGGTCTATAAGTTGGTTGGTCTCAAAGTCGTCATCATCTTCTCCAAATGGGTTGATAATAAGCTCTCCCACCTACAGAAAAAAGGAACATCATAACATGGAACCATGTTTTTTTGTTTTACGGTGCCATACTTAACAATGACAAGTCTTTATCTCACCTTGAGCCAGCCAGCATAGAAGAAGAACTGGAGCAGAGTGAAAACTGGAACGTACAAATCCAGTTTATGGCCTTTGTAGTCCTTCTCTGGATTCAAAAATTGCCGCCCGATCAGGCAGAAGCCAAAGTAAGAGTAAACGGCAAGAGTGACTACCTGCATGGATAGATGCCCAACACAAGTTATTAAACATTCAAATTCATGAATTTCACTGATACATTACTAACCTTACCTGAGTGTAGACCAGAGGGATGCTTATCCAGTCATAGTGGAACAGCAGGCTGCACTTTGCCCTGTAGTTGTTGAGCTCCTATACACACAGGGATACATGATTTACACACTGGAATCCCATTGGTGGAGTAGAGTCATAAACTTAGGGTGGTGGAACTGGCAATGGCGACTAAGTTGGGGTTCTCCTTTGGGTTGGCCCTTCTTTACTTCTTGAGCATTGGCTTGGCAATATAAATATTTAGTATGCTTTGAAATAAGATGACTCACATCCATGAGTAGCCTCAAAGCAATGTCATCCCTCACACGACCCTCCTCTCTTGCTATGGAGGCTAGATTTGTGAACCATGTGAGCGGCATCCAATACTTGTTGAAGTCTGAGTACAAACCCTCGATTTTTTGGTGCTCTTGATACGTCATGAACCCTGATAAAAGGAGAGAACGCGATGCCATCAAAATCCAGACAGAGTAACACCCTCAAGTCATGGCACTGGTCCTTGTCTTTGTGGTGTTGCAATTTCACTTATTATTTGAGATTTCTTTACCGGCATCCACAACATGTTCCAATGATGGGAAACGCCTACGCACTCGAGTGCTTATGGAACGCAATATCAGAACTGAGGAAAGGTTGGCGTATCTCATGAGTGTTCGTCGCAGCAAACGTCCCCTTTCATCTGCCCCGTGGACATTCCCAGAGACCACCATCATCAAGTTGTCAGGCAGTGGGAAGCTTGTGTACTGACCCCACCAACGATTGAAGGCCAAAGTGACGTAGAATCCTGTAGAAAGTATGGCTGACAGAGGCTGAATAATAACACACAATGTGAACATGTAAAGGTGCAAGACTCACCTAAGACGAAAGACATAGGTATAAGGTTGGCATACTGATCACAGTAAATGGCTATGAGTTCAAACAACTCCTGTTGCTTTGGTGACAGCAAAAACCTGTAACAATATTATAACTTGATAACATCATAGATAAGTCACAAATTAACTGGGTACACTGTATGACAGCTCATTTAAAGTTAATCTACAGTTTAACCAATATACCTGTAAAATATACTGAAGAAGGAGTACATCACACAAAAGACAAGGAATTCCTTAAACAACAACTTGTAAATGCTCCCCTTCCACCTAAAGAGCAACTTGGTGAAGCCAGCAAACTTAGCGTTGGCAACTTCAAGGGTGTAGGAAACCGTCATGGTTGGTTTGAAGTATGGCACGACAAAACCAGACACTGCCTGTCAGAGAAATAAATATACAGTGACTGTTCTTGTGTTTTCTAAATGTATTTTTTCACATGAAACAAACCATCCTTACCTTTTAAGAGGCTTCACCAGCTTGGGTCCAGTTTCACAGTTGTGAGTGAAAAAATACTTCTCACGTCGTATTTTAACCCTTCGTATTGGACTGTCAAAATCCATCATGCTTAGGATTTATTGGTGGAATCCAACTTTAACCTGCAGCCCAGGATTGTGTGAAAGACCAGAGTTCATTGGTTATGAATACCTGTGCTTTCAGCATGCGTGTGCGCTTCACATGCAACAAAGAAATAGGGAAGTACATTCTTTAAATCAATCCTAATCACTGACCAGCTCTGTGTGATAAAAGATATACACTTTAGAGAGATTGATTTGACTGTTTAGATAATTTGTCAGTAGTTCTATGCATAAGTCTGGGACACCTAGACCAGTGGCCCTCTGTATATTTCTCTCTGTGGGGATAGCAGGAGACAAAAACACTGTACATTACTGTTACTGTACATTGTGATGCTCATCTCTTCGACCTGCTTAGCTCATGTATTTGTTTTTCACATGAGAATGTTTATCAGCCGAGAGGGACAGTAAATCAGCCTCTTCTTCCAGGGACTTTTATCCTCCTCTCCTGTTTACTCTTTCCTGGCAGCATATTTATGGGCTTGTCTATCCCTGTAGAGGAACAACATGGTCTTCTACATCAACTCCTCTCTTCTCTCAGTGGACTATGTTCTGCCCTACAGTCACAATGACTCAACTGGTGTGGGAAGTCCCATTTGATTTGAGATGCAGAAAACGGAGTACCTAACTGCATTCTTTTGAAAAGCATAGATGCATGCAGGGGCATTGCCAGCATGGAGAAAAGAGGAAAGGTTTTGTGGGGCCCCACTGTTGTGAATTTCCATAAGAAACTGTGTTATTCTGAAACTTTGGAAATGTCTAGATCTCCCAGGATCCAGTATTATATCCAGTATTATATTTCAACACCTGTGGTTATGTTCTGCAGAGGTGGATTCAATAACCAGTTCGGTTTCATGAGGTGCAATCCCTATTACTAACACTGGGTGATGCTCATGTCGTTTCTTGTGGACCTTGTAGTAGGACCCAGCCAATGCCAATAGCTGAGGAAAAATCCCAAACCATAAAATTAGAACTATTTATATCCCAGGACAATTTTAAATTGATTTGAAGAAGCAGGCCATACAAGAATGTGAGATAAAGCTCCCTGACCTCTTGAAGGTCATTCCAGTTTATTGGTGTTTACAAAGCCCTGCTCTTGAGCATACCACAGCCACCAGACATGGACCTAAGGTTTGTTGGTTTAAGCTGTCCCCAGCTAACTTCCTGTCTGTTAAACAATGCTCTTTTGTGAAGGAAATGCTGGTCTTTAAATGTTTTCACAGATATTTTCCCCAAATATATAAGAAATTATAGAAATTCTTGTCTGGCAATGAAAATAAATCTTGTTTTGTCCAGTTCATACTCATCAAAAATAGACACAATAGATAAACAATTAAATACCGCCCAGAAAGACCCATCAAACCAAATTAGATCAATTTCTATTTTCCTAACATGACTAGATTTGACCTCCACTATAATACAGGCAAAGATTTGCATCCATGGAGACCGTGTTTTTTACTCTGTCATTTCCTCCCGAGGGTGAGAGGAGCTGCTGCTGGGGCTAAGACCTCTGAGAACTGGACAGAGAGGGCAGTTCCAGGGTGATTGCCTGAGTAACCCAATGCTTTAATTACAACCTCCCACACTGAGTGAAATCAGAGCTTGGTACCACAGATATTAAAGTGGGCTTTCAGGTGGCTAGAGAAGGCATGGGTCACTGTGGGGACAGAGTAGGTTGAGGCCAAAGGAAGGGTTCAGGTAATGTAAAAAGGTTAAAAGTTGGTTAGTAATAAAATGAAGGAAAGAAATGTAAATACATTTATTTATCTTGGAATAACAGTAGACAGAGCACTAGTAAATTGACCAGATAACACATATATATGTTGTATAAATAATTTCTATGCACATACATGTATTAAATCAGTGCGAGTGGTGACCTGCTGAAAGATTAAGTGACATTGTGACATTTCTCATGGCTGCAGTTGTTATTACAGTGAAAGAACTTTGTAGTAAACATTTTTCCTCTCTATATCTATCTTAGTAGCAAATGCACATACATATCTGGAATAGTTTAATATTATGAACATGTTAATTGCTGGAGTCAAGTTGACACCTTCAATGGAAAACATGAGCGTTTACACTGAAACTTGATCTGGACAATACACTTCAGTTCATTTATAAACTCCAGGAAGTTCCCCACCCTCTCTCTCTCAATGTGCATGGGTTTAATCAGCTTTCAATGGCTAAAAGAATGCATTCAAAGTATGTGTTACACATTGTAAATATAATAGTCTGTAATCTAAAACCTCTTTGTAACCAGATATTTTGGAGTAAAAGTAGTGGCCTAACAGTGGAGGCCTGCACCAAGCTGAATGCACCATGGTGAAGGCTGAAGGACCTTTATGTCCATCTTCACAGAGTCGACATGGCTCAGTGAGGAGATGCTATCTGAAGACAGAAATCAGGAAACCTGCTCTGATAACATGACAAGACAAGGCAGAAGCATGTTTTTGGCATTTCTATCTACTCGTTTTAAAGGTTGCTTTATCTCAAGCATCATAAACATTGCACATGCTTTAGTATTTAAATGGCAAGGGAGGTAAGGGTAATTAGGTTTGGAAAAAGCATCTGTAACAGGTCCAACTGGAATGAAATGGAAAGTTTCAGTGCTGCTTATCTAGGCATAATATACTGCATGTGGGAGGGAAATGTAGCTCAAAATAGTGATCCACAGTGCTCACAAGCAAAAAGTGTCAAGATGTCCCAAATTATTTAACATTGCTGCACCGCATAATGTCTTACAAGACTATGATTGATCATTAAAAAAATATATTTAAAGAAGTTTTAGTGGCTCAACAGAGTCAGAAAATGGTTGATTATGATCTCAACAAACCACATACTTTCACTTTGGAACATAAGTTTGTTAATATAATACTAACCGTTTATCTGTAATGTTGAATAAAAATCAAATTTGTAAAATGCATGTACAATTATGGGGAATATATTGTATTTTTTTGGAAAACCCCTTGTCAAATCCCTTTTCAAAAGTCAGTCATGTCAGAAGATTGAGTGGAGCTATTGTTCCTTTACAGAAGGTCCCACAGTTCCCACAGGAAATACTCAGGATTACATCACTTCCTCATACATGATTGTTGTGATACTGTAGTGTCTCCCCCCCCCCCCCCCCCCCCCCCCCCCCAACGTCACTTCTCTCTGGTCGCCTGGTTTAGGTGTCACGAGAGGTCCACACTCTCATACTCTCCATGGTCTGAGTCTTCCAGGTCGATGCCGGGCACTAAGCTGTAGTACTCTGTGGACTGGGTCAAGTAAGCTTTCTCCCTATCTGCAGAATCCTTCATCACCTCCGTCACACTCACTGCATCCAGTTCTTTCTTGCCCCCCACCTCCAGTCCTTCTCCGGCCCCCTGCCTCCCAGGGCCCCCCTCTGTGGAAGATGAACAGTGGGAGGGGGCTCGAGGCAGAGAGTCCACAGAGCCCAACTTGATCTCCACTTCCTCGTAGATATCTCTGGTGCTGCCAAGTAGGGTGGAGGAGGGGCGTAGCAGTAGCTGGTTTTTCAGGATATCTTCCCTTCCGCCACCCTCCTCCAACTTGGCCGCCTGTCTGCCCGGGTGTTTGGATCGATGCTGCCTGTGCCCATTGCAGTCTGGGTGAGAGGCCTTGTTCTTGGAGGAGCCAAATGTGAGGGTCTCCTTCCTCTTTTTCGTCCTCCCGCAGCACCAACAGAGCACCAGGGCCAGGAGGATGAGGAGGGGGAGGAGGATGAAGAGGGCAGTTAGGCCTGGGGGACGGCACACATCACTCCCCCTGACTGACCACACACTCTCACCTACCAGGCTGTTGGGAGAGGCACAGGTCACGTTACCCACGAGGCTGCTGCTGTTCCCCTGCCCTCCAGCCTTCAGGATCTCCACCAGGGAACAGGAGCAGTCCCACGGGTTGTCAGCCAGATTCAGCTTCAGCAGACTGGACCGCTGTAGTGCAGAGGTGGGGAGAGAATGCAGGCGGTTCCCCTGTAGATCCAGATCCTGGAGCTCCTCAGAGCCCTGGAAGAAGCCTTCAGGCAACTCCCCTAAAAGGTTCATGCCCAGATCCAACACCCTGAGACTGGGCTGAGTGGCCAGGAAGTTTCCTGGCAGCACGGTTAGTCTGTTATGTCTCAGGTAGACCACCATCAGAGGTGATGCAGCCCAGCTAGTGCCCACCTCAATACGGCTGATGTTACAGTGGGACAGATCCAGCATCTGTAAATTGGTCCCATTGCTGAGTGTGGGCCAAAGGACATGGTTGAAAGAGGAGCCAGAGTAGTTCAGACAGCAAGACTCAGAGGGCAACTCTGGTGGAAACTGGGCCAGAATGGTGGCTCCAGGGCATGCACATCCCTCCACAAGTTGGTCTCTTGTAGGCCAAATGGACAATAACAAGAGACTCCATTGGCAGACAAATCCTGAAACAAACATCACAAGACACAAATAAATCAGACTGGGGGATTAAGTCAAGTAAGATTAAATCACAGAACAACGTTCTACTACGTCAGTTTCCTTCTATCTTTTTCTCTGTCTTCTCTCCCTTTCTCCCTGGAGGGATCTACTATCAGTCCCAGAGAGGTGTATCCAAGCCCTGGCACCTAGCAACGTTGCTAAAGACTCCTGGTTGTTTGACCTAAGGCAGGTGTTGGCATGGTGATGCAAAGGGCTTGGGATCAGGAGTCCAGTTTACATCTCAACAAGGGATTGATGATGCATTAAGCAAATACAGGAGAGTCATCGTATAAATGCACTTTCACACGTCTGTGAAGTACAGTATCAGAGCAGAAATAAGAAAAATGGATGACTTGCAAGATTATGATTTGCCTGGAACTTAAACTGGAAAGCTTGAGTTATAGTTTACAAGTATACAATTCAAACACACTATGGTATCATGGTGACACAGAGCGTGAATATCAAGATAATTCACAGACAGTTTGATAGACAAAAAAAAGTATTCTCAACCTGGCGTTAAACCATACATTTTTCAAAGTCAGGAAGAGGGCTCTCTGTCAGAGTGTGGCTCTGACATCACACTTCCTCACCCTCCACAATAGGGCTGGAAAGCTGCTCTGCAGCGGGGCAGGAATGTGCTAACTCCCCAACTACACAGCTAATTTACCACCAGGCCCATCAGCTGAACAGAGTGCCTGGTGTGCTCACAAGCAGCTGGGACTAGCAGCTCCACATTTCAATGTCTCTGCATCAAACGGTCGTTTTAGTTTTTTTTTACAAATACTTATGACTAATAGTGCAGTACAATATAATAAGTGAGGATTGAATGAGTTGAAAGGAGTGAGAGGGGCTTGTGAGTCAGTGGTAGTCACAATGTCCTAAGAACATGGCTGTGTTTCCATCATGACATGTGTTAAAGGGCTTATTATATGTCCATTGATTTGCTTCTTTGGGCACATCAGTAAGGACTTTTAGCCATGTAGCTAAATGCTCTTGTATTCATGTCGATGTCGGATATCCAAATTCAATTTATTTACTGAAGTTATTTAAAGCAACAGCACAATGTGTTTACTGAGAATTTTCCTAGATTCTATTGACAGTTGTGTGCAATGAGATTTTAGTTGATAGCATTTGGACCACTGGGCCATTTGCATCATGGAAGAGCCTGAAAACTGATGTTTATTAGTGGGCGGTTCAGTCAAAGAACATTCTTACAATTTCCTCTGAATCAAACACAGCAGAAGATGTATTAAGGCTACTACATTACCATAAAGCTGTTTTGTTTCACTTTGGGGAGATTTAAAGTGGAGATACTCAAGCAGCAATGAGAGACAGCATTGTGCAACCATGGGTGACAGACGGCTGAATCAAGACAGATTATTGAGTTCCATGTTTGGATTTCCCCATTTCAATAGTTTAAAGGTTGGAGTTGCCCAAGATATCTTAATATATGGGAGGTAGGATAACAGGTTAGCATACTCTTGTTTACACCAAGGCAAACATTCAGTAGACATGCTGACAAATTATCTATTAATCTTGAACCGACAGCCGTAAAATGGTTAAAGTGCATGATACCTCCATGCACCACTGAACAACACTACATTAGCAGCCTGAGTGAAGAGCCACAGTTTGGCCAGATAGGATCCTATCTAAACACTGTTTCTTGGGAATGTCTCCTGACGGTGTGTATACAGTGAGGGAAGAGGTTTGTTCTAGAGCACATAGATGATCTCACTCAACAACAATGTGAGCTGCTACATCCTCTCTGGAGTTTCCTTAGTGATAACCGCCTTACTTTTCATATAGCTCTCAGTGGCTAATGCCCCACATAACACCGTTATTGAAAAACCTGGGACAGGGATAGTCCACAAATGTTGGCAACGTGACCCCGTTATCCTTGATAAGTTCAGGACGTCAAACCTTTTTTTTGTACTGAGAATAACTCAAATTACAAATAACAATCTAAAACACAAATATGAGTAGATCATTCTTTTAGTAAAAGTTTATTTTAAAAAAATGCAATGCTTTTATTATGCAGTGATAATTCTCTTACCTTTTATTGCCATGGCTGCAACCTGTTGCGTTCTCTGTGCCCATAGGGTTAAGATTATAACATTATCCCGACCTCCCGTTCAAAACGCTGGAACGAAAGACTCTTCGCATCCCAATCTGAACGTTTCTCCTGAATCTGTTTGGGTGTGCCCATCCGCTGTTCAAGTGAAAGCGGAATGTTGAAATTCTGTTTGCTGTAAGTGTACGAGCGCGTCGCTCATTGAAACTTGTACAGGCACAGCGTCACGCCCCACATTTAGAAACGATAGTGCGCGCTCTGGTGGTAGTAGCGCATTTTCGATACCCAACTACAGAACTTTTTACGCAATTTCCTGCATGCATGTTCTCATATTGTAATTTTACTATGACCATTTATGAACACTATGCTTTGGCTAGAAGAAAAAGTATGTCAACAAATATGTTCAAAAACTTCAGAGAAAATGGCATTTTGCTGTATCATGCCCACTAAACTACCCACCAAAATGTATCCATTACTTCTGACTCAAGTCAACCATCCCGTTATGGTTAATCTAGTCATACAATTTAGCTTCAACTCTTAATAATGCTGCCAAATCAGATTTTAAAGAGAAAAGAAAAGGACATGTCATGGAAGGGTGGAAAATATTTTCTTTGTTCAAAGCAAAACAAATATAAAAGCTTGAAAAAGTCTTAAAGAACATTACACACTCAGGGGGTTGTCGTATTAAGGTCCGAGCTTTAATCGTCCTGTTTGCATACAGGCGTACCTGTCCCCCTCAAAGGGGATGGGGGATGACAAAAGTCTGTTTTAGGGAGGACATGGAGGCAAGGGAGCCCTTATCGAGTCCAACAGGGCCTCACAGCGCTGTGACCCCAAACGTCCCTGAGCGTAGCTCCTTGTTGCCCCTCATGAGGTCCTGCAGGGTGGGGGTGGTGTCTCTGGTGTCCATCCGAGGGGCCTGCAGCAGGTCCACCACCACACACCCGGGCCTGGAGCGCCGGTGCTTGAACGCCCGCCTCTCCGCCCGCCTCTCCGCCCTGCTCTTGGGCGGGGGCAGGTCGTCGCAGAGGCGCGTGCAGGTGGCGATGCCACAGAAGGACGGCTCGTCCGAGTGGGAGGAGCCTTCGGAGCTGCCCTCGGACGGGGAGTCCAGGAGGAGAGGCCGACTGAGGTTGGCACCCCTCGGGGCCCCGTTGCATATAGGGGCGCCGTTGGCCACGGGTGGAGAAATGACGACGGTCGACGGCTTTAGAGTCTCCGCCTTCTCGCTGGGTTTGACTTTACCTCGTTTCTTCTGGAGGTGGAAGGATTGGGAGGGGGGAAAGAGAGGGGGGAAATGATTCAGTCATAAAAAAATAAACTTTGATTATTTAAAACATTGAAAGTACACTGGGTGGCAGGTTTCATTGCCCAGAAATCCTTCCGAGTCACAATCACTTCTACACAGTTGCTCCATACCTTTTTATTAGCAGGTACAAAAGTCGGTGGTTCCATCATGTGCAGGGATTCTGGACCTGAGGGCAAGAAAGCAGCAAATGCTAGGTCAGCATCTTAGTGGCTGGAATCAATACACAGACCGTGAAGCCCAGACACAGCTGAGTGTAACTTGCCTTCGGTGGAGGCCAACTGGCACGAATCAGAGAGCAGGAGAGGGTACGAAGCCCGTCTCTTGAAGCTTGTGTCGTCCCGCGAGGAGAAAGACCTGGGAGAGGGAGAAGACAGCGTTGTTGAGGTTAACTTTCTCCAGAAATAGAGTGACACTACCAGGGGGGGAGGGGGGGGCGGTAGGGGGAGATACCTGTCTGGGCTGCTGTAGCTGGGGGGCTCCGGGTCGGTGGTGGGGGAGGGGGGCAGGCTGGATATCCGGCAGTGGTGAGAGCACAGCAGCAGGCCCAGCAGCAGACACAGGACCAGACACAGCAGGAGATAGCTCTGCCTGTCGGACACCTGAAGCACACGCGCAGAACAGAATCACCCGACTGCAGACGGAGGGGTTTGCGAGAGGTGGTCAAAACATCGTCCGGAGGGACCAGAGAGAACGTTCGACCAGAGCGATAACAAAATGCGCGTCGTAACACCGTCTAGCATTTGAGCTCATTTCTATTGGAAGGTGCTGACCTCGCTCTGCAGCTGGAGGACACTGACAGACAGGTTGAGGACCAACCGGGTGATGTTCTCCAGCTGTCCCTGCAGGGTCTGAATGGACTCTGTCTGACGCTGGTCCTACAGGGACACGGGAGACAACCTTGCTTAGCCACTCAGAAACAAGTCAAAACACTGGCTTCTCCTATTCATACAGTGCAGGACCTGTACTGTACGTTGAGACCTCCTCTATACCCGCTATAGCACACTGGAGTGATGGTGACTGCTTGGTATCCCGTCGTTGTTCTTGCTCACCTGTTCCTCTGCTATCCTGGACGTGTTCTGGAGCTTGATGACGGTCATGTTGAAAGCTCTCTGCATCTCCTCCATCTGCTTGCGGTACCTTCAACAAAGCACCACAGACACTCTCACTGTCCGATTTCCTCCCCACGCAGATCTTATTTCTGACCAAAAGTATTTGGTCAAGGTAGGGCAACAAAAAAAAGGGCATTGCAAGTGCAATGCAGATAGTATGGAGCTTTGGATGAAACGAATGCTAGACGAACACGTGGACGTGGATGTCTGGGCGGGGTGTCTGTGGCGTTGAGTGTGTGTGGTGCCCCACCTCTGGCTGAGCTGCTCCAGGTAGCGTCCGCTCAGGGACATGTTCATCTCCAGGGCCTTGATGCGGTTGTTCAGCCTCATGAAGACCGACTCCTTCTGGCCGGAGCCGTGCACCTGGCTGCCCGTCTTCTCCGTGACGTCGTGCTGCTCGGCGTAGAACTCAGAGTGGGAGGGCGTGTGGGACGAGGGGGAGGGGCGAGGGGGTTGCCCGCTTCCGTGGGGCGAGGTAAGGAGGATGTCGTCCACCGGGTCCTCGCCCTTGGTTTCTGGGGGGGCGGTGTGGGTGTGTGGGGAGGCTGTGAGGTCAGAGTCGGGAAGGGAATCCTCGGGCGGGCTGTTGCCGCTGTCCGGCTCTGATGGGGGGGCGGGAGGCTCTGCCTGAGGGGGGACGGCAGGGAGGGGCGGAGGGGAGGGATCGGCTACGTCGAGGGGGTGTGGAGGAGCTTCTGGCTCCTGGAGGTCAGCCCCCTCCGGGACGGGCATCTCCTCTGTGGGGGGTCCCCAGGTCTGGTCCTCTGGGGCCCTGCTGCTGGAGGTGCTCATGGTGGGGGTGGGTCTGCCCTCAACCTGCCCCTCCTGGCCCCTCTCTAGGAGGGCCTGCACATCAAGGGTGGAGGTTTGGGGCATTTCCAAACCCAGGGTGGGCTTGGAGGCGGGGGTGTCTGAGCAGCTGGTCCCGGCCAGGCTGGGCTCAAGCTGAGCTGGCTCAGGCCTGGCCTCTCCCTGCTCCGCTGGGGGCTGTGGAGCCTCCGTGGAGCCTGCTCCCCCATCGCCCTGCTCAAGCGGAGCCTCTTCAGGCTGCGGCTCCTGGGAGGCTGGCTGCTTGGGAGTGTCAGAGACAGGGGGGGTGAGGGGCAGCAGCCAGGCAGGAGTGTAGGTGTGTGGGGGGGGCTCTGGAGTCCTTTCTGTCTCGCCGGGGTTCCTACGTGGGGCCGAAAGAGCCAAACACCGCTGGTGGAGGTACTCCTGGATAGAGGAGGAGCAGGAGGAGGATAGCCCACAGTAGTCCTGACTCTCCTGCTTCGCCCTCTCCCTCTCCTTAGTCCTCTCCTCATCCTCCTCCTCCTCCTCCCTGTCCAGCAGGGTGATAGTGGGCTGGGGCGGGTCAGCCTCCTCTTCCTCCATCCAAGTGACGACCATGTCCCCCTCAGGCGGCGGCTCGAGCTGGGGGGGCTCTGTGGGGGGCTCCTCAGGAACGAGGGGGTCTACAGCAGGGGATTCTGGGACAGGGGCATCGGGGTCCACCTGGATAACACGTTGGTCCAGCTCTTTGATGTCTGGCCTAGAGAGAGAGAGAGAGTGAGAGCGAGCGGGTATGAAAATGAGAATGGATGAGAGAGATTGGGCTTTGTAACAAAAGGAGAGGATGCCTGTACTGTTTGACAGAGGGTTGTTTCTTACACAGGGGTGAGGATGACCTCAGGGTCCAACTGGGATGAGATGGATGAGTCCGTCACGTTGACAGTCTGGCCTGTAAAGTTGCCTGGGTGGAAAAAGAGAGAGTCCCTCCAAAACTTAAAACAGACAACGGAGCTCTAAAAGTCTCATTGATACACCAAACATATGTCTTCACTTCCGTTTGAAGTCATTGCGGTTCTCAGTAGCGAATGAGGGAGCAGGATGCTGGGCCCTACCGTCCAATGTGGCGCCTGCCCCGAGAACGTCCGCGATGTTGTTCACCATGTTCAGGAGGACGTCTGAGAACAAGAGAGAACCCCATGACAACCAGGTCTCTCCCGAACCGTCCACTCAGCACACGGCCTTTCAGGCACACTTTGTGGGATGCACTCATCTATGTGACTCACCAGTGGCTGATCCAATCAGGTTGTTGGATGACTTGGCTTCTTGGGGTACATAGCCAGGTGGGTAATCTGTAGAGCGCATTAGGACAACAATGATCCAACATGTATTGAAATCAAGAGCTATTCTTGGTAACTTAAGAATCAGTTAGTTAGGAGAGTTGGAGGTCGTCACCGAAGTAGTCGTCTTGGTCATCTGGTCTCTCAGAGGGTTCGGCTATCTCCTCGTACTCCTCCACCATGCTGGTTCCAAACACCCTGAAACACAGTAGGGCCGACACGTTTTCCTCTCAGTACCATGTTTGGCCACCAGGAGGCATACAGAGCCACCGAACAGTAAGGGGCACAGGCTTCAACATGAACAGTAACTAGTAAGTAATGCTATACCAGGTATGCTGAACACGCTGTTAAATGAAGGGGTCTAGACTTAAGTCCAACTCAGCATGCACGGCTGTGGACCCTTTATCATTAATAACCAATGTGCTCTACAGTTCTATACAATGACCTTCCTTTGGACCCTAGTGGTTGGCAGACGCAGCAGTACACTGTGTTCCACAGCCTTTTTTTTTCTTTTTTTCTTTTTTGTATAATGTTCTTATAAGAAACATACATAGGCTGAGGGGAGTGGTCGTACGTTTTGAAGACAAAATGTTCTGCAAACTCCGGGGCTGCCCCCCGTCACCAGATGGTTTATTTATGCGCTGGAGTGAGAGTGCCAAGTTCAACAGGACTGGTGGCTGCATGTTACAGTCTGCATCAGGGCCTAACCGCTTCACCAACTGTTTAATGGGGGAGGGGGGCATTAAGCACAGAGCAGGGTTTATCTGCTGCCCCCCCCCCCCCCCCCCCCCGCCCCCCCCCCTCCCCCCCATCAACTTTAAAGAATGACATAACAGCTGCAGATGCACGTCCGCAAGCTTTTGGCATCGATGATTATAAATGATCTGACTTGGCGCACAAACGCTTATGTACAGTAGCTCCACAGAGAATACACAGCAGACCTTTAGAAGTGCGGTGCGGCTAGCTCCATTCACCCTGGAGGGGGTCCTCGCGTTCAGGACTGACCTTATGAGACTGAGAGGACAGAAGTGCTCCGAGCCAAAGTGGGACAGCAGCTCCACCTGAAACACACAGACACGGGTCACGTCCTGCGGGTCACGTCCTGCCGACGCTGGGTTCCAACATGGACCCACTCCACACCGCAGCAGCCATCGGGTCAAACGCACACCGGCATTAAAAAAGCTCAAATCTGGCCTGGTAAGCTGTCATTTCAAAACTGGTTTGACGGGTGAAATTCACATGGTTAGTATTCATAAAAGGATGATTGTATTGCTGTTTAGCGAGATCACATGTATTAGATGGAAGCTTTTGATCCGCACACTCCAATAATTGAACAAAGCTTGCGATGGATTTCTGGTAAAGGATGATCCTTTGCTTGTTTTGTTTTCCATGGTTAATGCGCTATCTGCGACGGATATGTTAGCAAGCCTCTCCTGTAGTTAGCACCACCAAAGCCTCATCCTCCACCCTCTCCTCCACAGACCTCTAAGACAGAAAGGGGCTAACCTTGATGTACTTGGTGAACATCTGAAGCAGGAGAAACAGAAGAGAACAGAATTAATAGAAGGGGAGAAATAGGTATTCGGAACAGAAACCAGGCGAGTGCACGCAGGTAAGTCCCTTCTTAAGATTGCTGTCATTGTCTTGGTAACCGTGATGACCATTTTTCCCCCCTCTCCTGGGCAAGCTCATTTTAGAATCAGAATACTAGCATGGAAACATGATCGACGACACACAGGGAGTGACTATGAGACGCAAACAGGACTGGATAGAGGAGGACTCTAGTCTTCATTGGTAGAGCAGGAATGCAGTAGAGAACAGATGGACTGCCATGGGACCAGAGTGAGTCCGAGGCCATCCGGTACACACCTTGACGTATTTAGCATACAGGTGCTCGTCCAACGGAAAGCTCTGGACCGTGCGTTCGTCCCGACCGTGAAAGGTCCCCAGCTTCAGCCACTTGTTGGTGGGGTACCTGAGGGAACATTGTTGGGCAGACACGCTTCACTGAGCTGTCCACTAGGCAGAAGAACCCTTCTTCCAGGTTTGGTTGACTTAAGCGCAGTGTCACCATTCGAGATCTATTGGGGTTCCAAACCTGTCACTGATGGAGACCAGGAAGTCTTTGGGCGTGGAGGAGAAGAGCTCAAAGTTAGCGATGTCCAAACGCTTCACCTGGATAGGCTCGCAGAGCTCGATGACAAACCTGTGGGCAGAGCGGAGACGGATCAGAACACCAATACACACAGATGTAAAGACACACACACACACACATCTTAGGAACACTCACCAGATCTTGTTGCTACAGGGGTTCAGCATGTACAAGTCCATGTTCTCCATCAATATAGCACAGGTGCTCTGGGACAACAGAATCAACCGGTAAGAATCTACTGACACAGCTCTGGCCAAGACAACAGGCAGGAAGGTCCACAACGGGCTGAGCAGGGAGCTTCCATGTTGGAAGACAGTGTTTATACCTTAGCCTCTGGGTTCGCCCCTAGGATCTTGGCCCCACACTCCACCGAGGCATAGTTGTTGAAGTTCTTCTGAATCTTCTTCACAGCACGGGAGGCCCCACTGGAGGAGGTGTGAGTGGCCTGGACTGTGAAGATGAGTGGAGGTGTTGGCCGGGGGAAAAGGATGAAGAAGAGAGAGAGAGCTCTCATGAAAAGGGGACGCTACTGGGGATATTCAAAGAGAACGGGCCAGGGCCACCGGCTCTTACTCTTCTCCTTCTCCACCTCCATCATCTTCCTTTTCCACTCGTCAAACGTTGGGATGTCCTCGGGGTCCTTGGGGGCCACGCTGGGATCCGTCTCCGTGGGAACGTGAGAGCTCAAGCCCTATCAACACAAGTTCCCGTCAGGACACGATGACACACTCGCATAACACATCTGCATGAACATATAATAATAATAATGCATTTGATTTGTATTGTACTTCATATTAAAGCAATCTCAAAGTGCTACAGAGCATATAATAATGCAAATGAAAAATAATCAAAGTTAATATATATATCATATATACGAAGTCAGCAGAATAAAATGGCCATTCTTTGACACACCACGCATGTCCACACAGACTAGGATGGAGATCCAGTACCTGTTCTTCCAGCAGATGGGATGTATTGGATCCCAGAGCTGAAGCGTCCTGGCTGCTCTGGACTAGTGCCGGCTCCACGTGGCTCTTGGTCCCACCACCGTGGACATTGGACGTGTTCTCCAAGACCACAGGAACACTACAGGAGGAGAAGCCAGAAGAAGTACGACGAACTGTCACAAGATATTTACATCTGGATCGACCAATTAGGGCATAGATAGATTGTATTTGTAACGCACTTTACATTTGAAACAGATCTCAAAGTGATACAGTTAAAAATGTAAAAACAAGGTAAGAACATATATATATATATATAATACAAATAGATGATGAGAATAATTAGGGCACCCTGTATTCAGGTGCGAGAAAGAACAGAAGCTGTCCTCACCTGGAGAGGTCACAGTCAGCCGAGCCGGCATCGCTGTGTTCACGTAAAGGCGCATCATCCACAACATCACCGGACACGCTGGAGAGGAGGAGAGGGACACAGAGAAAGACAGAGAGACAGAGAGAGAGACAGAGAGAGAGACAAAGAGAGAGAGAGAGAGAGAGAGAGAGAGAGAGAGAGAGAGAGAGAGAGGGGGACGTCATTTGCAACACTTAAACCAAGTGAGCAACTTTTGAAAACCCCAACCAAATGGTTGTTATTTTGCAGCTTCCCAGGAGAAGAGCGATGAGTGTGATAACAATCAGCCATGCATCTGAGCAAGCTGGCAGGGGGACAGGTGGAGTATCCTGGCATGCTTACATGTCAGAGGAGGCGGAGTCCTGTGCTGAAGGGGGGGTGGAAGGCTCCTCCGACACAGGAACAGAGGGGGGAGGGGGGAGGTCAGAGGTGGGAGAGGGTTCCTGGTCCTGGGCGTTGGAAGCTTCCAGAATCAGCTGCTCTATAACTGGCTCGGGCTCAGTCACCAGCTCCTGCAACTCCCAGGCCTGACATGAAAGAGATGTAGAAAGAAATATCAAGAATCAAACCAAGACACGGGTTACCTCTGATAGGTAACCCTGACTGTCTGGTCTGATACTAATTACAAAGACCAGAATGTTCCGCAATGACGGTTTGGTCTAAACCAGCACTTACCCGTTCCTCTACCTGTTTCCGGTCCTCTATAAAGGCCAATTCCATCTTCTCGTCTTCATCTTCAGGCTCTTCCTCTGTCAGCAGGTTGTCCTCAGACAGGGACTGGATATGTGGCACCAAGGCCAACTCAACCTGGGCCACACCCACACAGTACAATTAGTGGCGAGGTACAGTACTTTTGAAGCTCGTTTTGAGAACGGAACCATCGACAACATCATCTGTAAGGTTTGACTTTGCTAGGAGTGTGCCCAGTGTGAGACCAGGAAGTAACAGGTTGTGTTCTGCGGTACCTGGAGATGATGTAAGCTCTTCCCTGGGTCTTTATTTGCGCTGCTTTCCTGACCAGGCGTGTTGGGGGCCCCTGGGGGCGGCTCTGTGCAGACAGCATACCCACTGCAGGGCCTGTGGCACATGGGGGAGGGGACCATGTGGGTCGAACGGCAGACATGTTTGTTCAAGTCTTCATTTCAAATAACCCACCGGTTGTCAACCGGGTTTAACCAGGTGTTTTCAATAGCAAGCAAGGACAACAATCCTGTGTACTAACGGTAAGTCATTCTGTACACAAACAGAGGAAGCCGCCCTGTGTCCAGGCTGACGTCATGAGAGAGAAAGCAGATGTCCAAGAGGCAGAGGCCCGCACGTGGTATCTTATCAGTCCCAGTGAGGGAGAGGTCAAGGTCAAAAACCAATGCCATGTGACAGCAAGGGGAACGTAGTAACCACACACCATCGGGTGACAGTCTGGGAAATTGTCATTGTCACAGCTGTCCCACTCCAGGTAGTATTACAAAAAGGAGCACTATTGACTAACGATAGCTTTCAATAGATACTGACTCACAACAGTGTCACATTGCAATGGGTACAAAGGTCTCTGTGTTAAGATGTTTACAAATGCATCACCAACCTGACCTTGTAAAAAGTCTGGATGGATTTTAAGCTTTGTAAAGTACATCGTCTACTTTCACAGGCATGAGTCACATGACACAAAGCTAGGTGATTTAAGGGTAACAATTGATTAGAGACCAAGCCTTGACTTGTGAAATCCATCACTACAGATTCCCACAGGAGCGCTAGCGGTTTTAAAGCATTTATGAATAATATATTTCAAAGGAATATAGTCAAGTTTAGGTCTTCTAAATTAGTAGCAAATCCATAATTCAACACTAAGATGTGTCTGGCTGTGTGGTGGTCGACAATCTGACACAAATGTAGGACAAATGCCCCATGTGACCCACTGGAAAGCAGGAGGAGTCATTTACAGAGCTGGGCTCCACTCCATCAAGTCTCATTTTAAATCCAGGAGGTGTGTCTGTGGCTCATGCAATGGTGCTCCACCTCTAACGTACTGAACCTGCATATCAGGGAGTGGGCATGCCCTGCAGCCACAGGAAATTGTCATTTTCTGACTGTGCAAAGATCGAAAGATACCTTACACATCACACCTTCCTCCAGCTCATTTCTGACTCATTCATGTGGCTGTCCAGACTAGCGGTGTGTCAAAGTTCAACCCTTAGAAATCGACTAGACCTCTATGTAATTCGCTAAATAACAGTGAGACAAGGCCTTTACAACAGTAATCATTAAGTTATATGGGGTATATTTCTTACTTTATTCATCTTGAACTGTAAAGTGTATCAACTATAAATAGGTCAGATTAACATCCCACCCATTTCTCAGTTTAATCCAGTAACATCATGTGTTTGGGGTCAAACAGCAGCCATGACCCACTTGAGCTCAGTGCTCTCAATCTCCTAACACTATGATGTCATGAACGTATCGCACCAGATGCACCCACTTTACCATAGTCACATCCCGCTCTTGACCAACAAGTGTAGCTGGTAGCTAACTAGCTAACAGGTTTACAGAACTCCGGGTTGACCAGCTTGACATGGTGCGTGGATAGCTATCAAATGTAGGCTAATCCTGTGTCAGAGCAGAGGAAAGAGAATACGTCAAATCTGTTACCCTACGTTAGTTGTCATGGGAGATCATGTTTTCTTCCAGTGCCATTGGGATAAGTACTACAGTCAGACAGGCACCAACCTAGCTGGGTTGAAATTCACTAGCTCCTATAGCTAGCTACGCTAATCGAATTAGCTATACAAGTGTTTGGCGCACAGTAAAGTAGAGAACAATGAGTGTAATCTAAAAGCTGTAAAACAGCCAAGTGCAGCCAACTACCTGTACATAACCATTATTATTATTGTTGCAGTACTAGCTACACTATAAGTCTAAGTCACGTTTGACAATGTTGTCTCTTCCAAAACAATGCACCTAGTTGTGGAATCTTGCTTGGTATGTGACACTTCTCGCTGTTAGCAAGCTGGCTAGACCAGCTATCTAGCCACACTAAAATTATAAACGTTAACTCACCAAAACAGTGCAGCTATAATGAAGCACACTGACACCACTCGCCACGGTCTCTTCTTCATCATCCTCCCGCTGGGACAAACATTCTCGCCGTCGATGTGAAAAATGTTCAGTCTGCCGCTGTATGATAAACCTAGTTTTGTTATCGTGTAAATGTTTAACTTTATCTATGAGCCCGTCTATTTCCCAGCTTCTCGCCAGGACATTGTTGACAGTGTTTAACGGCTCAGTCTGATTCCGGGTACAGTTGTCAAATCACCACCAACCTGCTGGCAGTTATTACGTGTTCCTGTTCCGTCCAATGACAATGCAGTAAAACGATTGCGCACATACACAAAGATACAGCATGGAAGACCGTTCAGAAATGTGTACTGGACTTTCGGATTCAACACGTGTTATGTAATAATAATACAAGAGTATGGACACCATTATTACATGAATACATGCGATGTAGCACTTCATAACTCATAAGAAATGTATTCATTTTAGTATGGTAATTTGGCTTCCTACCGAAATATGGTCAAAAAGACAGTGAGTGATATGTCACTAGCCCCATCTCCTGGTCGAAATGTGTAGTTCCAGTTTTAGTGAAAAAGTACTCGATGTGCCTGTGACTAGAACAAATATCAAGAGAAACCATGAACAAAGAATGAGGGAGAGTAAATACAGTTTATTTGAGAGAGATACAGATACACAGCAAGTTACAACTGATTAATTTCCCCCAATTCAAAGTAATATCTATGTCCTCCTCAGACGATCTCATCATATAACTAGGAAACATGTATGTTGCATGACACTGTATGAGTCTTTCTATAGTTAGCTTTGGCAATACGTATCCATGCCAATAAGGCAGTCTAATTTAGAGAAGAGAGTGTATCAATAGAGACATAGAGAACGATAAGCACTAGATCTTAGTGAGGTCATTATAGTCAATAGTTATACCTCCTTATTAATATCTACATACAGCAGAACAGTGTTTCAATAGAGGACGGCTCACATACACATGAACAAACTGACAGAGAGCACTTTACACTGACGAAACCACCTTAAGCTCAGACACATAGGCTGACTGGACCCATAGCTCAGAAGTGGTGGAGGGCAGGGAGGTTATAGATGGGAAAGAAATGGCTTGTGATATGCATCCAACCTGAGGAAAAAGCTATGTGGACTTCTTTCAATGTTTCTCACACAAAGAGACATTTGTAACCTGCCATGTTAGAAGCAAGATCAAAATTCTCCTTTTCTTGAGGTGTCCGGAGCATTTCTGTCCAGTGAGCGAGTGTGAGTTTGAGCTTAAGAGTGAGAGATTTGCAACTTGACCAGTGACACAGCACAGGCATCCACATATGATAAAAATGCATTATAAATGCATTGAAATGCATTTCTTCTTAAAGACATACTGAATTTGCTTCCCAGTCTTGTTATGTGCATATGGCTGTTACTACACACAGAAACTCACAAAAATCCAACATCAAATTACTCTCAAGGGTCATGATTTATTAACAGCTTTGACCATGAAAAGAAACACAATAGAAACGTCAACAACGTGCAGACAGACGATACATGCACATGTGTCAGCACACACTCACCCGTACACATATCATATATATGTAGAATTATACTGTATATATTACACACACACACGCCCACCAACACACACATTCTAACACAAACCTTTCATTGCTAATTGAACATCAAGTCAATAACACACATGGGGCGTTGTATAATATATGTAATATACTAAAACAAACGTAGCCTACTTATAGGCAAATTAGTCACCCCCCCCCCCACGCACACGCACACACACACACAGACACACACACAGACACACACACACACCCACACACAAACATGCAATAAAAGCAGCCTATGTGCCATGCTGCATTTTGGAATAGGGTAGGGCAGTGCCTCTGCTGAGAGATATGAAGAAGCAAGTTGGGTCAAGGTTAGTGTAAAGGGGGAGGGGGGCAGGAAACGATGGCGGGGGGCAGGGCTGGTACTCAGAACTGGATTTGCTAAGCAATCCTGGGTCACAGGCGAGCACAAGCACACATAAAGATACACCACAAGACAAGCACCATACTGTACATAGACACGTGGACGTCATCACCTGGCCGGGAGGGGGTACAGTGATCAGGGGGCAAAGGGGCTCAGTGTCTACATTAAGGGACTAGGGGGTAGAGTATATTTAATATGGGGGGCAGGGTTGATGGACAGAGAGGGAGGGCAAAGCTCACAAGAAAGAACCCCATTGGATGATTATGGGGGAGCTTGTCTTGTTGGAGAGGGTGGGGGTCGCCGACTGAGGGGGGAGGATGAGTAGCAGTTTAAACAAACAAACAAGGAGAGGCCGAGAAGGAGAGTAGGAGAGGTGACAGATGAAAAGAGCGGGGGGAGAAGAAAAAAAGAGGTGGTTAGCATTCATAGAGGGCCAAGAATAATACGCTGTACGTGAACAGTTCTAGAGAACGAGAGAGAGACAAAGTCAGCAAAGGAGAAAAAAGGGAACCCATTTTGGAAGGTCTGATAGGTTCTGCTTTAAGACTTTACCAGATGTTGTTCTTGTTTCATGTTAACGTAGAGCGTAGAACAGTGTGCGTCTTAACCCTTCTGCACGTCCATCTGGAAAGGACTCACCTGGGGATGCTGGGAGGAGCACGGTTGGGGCGGCTGGGAACCTGGGGGCTGTCAGCGGTGTTGTTGAAGGGGCCCAGGGGCCCTGGGCGGTTGGGAGGGAGTGGGGCCCCTCGAGCAGCGGGACGCTGGCCCGACGACATCCTCCTCGGAGCGGTCGGGCTGGCCGGGGGAGACCTGGAGAAGGGGAAAGGGGCCGTTTTCAGTTCTTTCGTGAATTGCCATTCTGAAACAGAACAGATGCCGTGGAAGTAACACCGAAACGGTGGACGTGAGAGATATCAGGCTCACTTGCGGCCGGCTGCTGAGGGACACCAGGAGTTGTCCACGGGCGGGGGCAGTGGTGTGGAGATGGTGGTGGTGGAGATGTCTCCTATGATGGACAGGGCCTCCTTCAGGGAGTGGTGGGTCCGCAGCACCTCATCCCTCCTCTGGGCCGTCTCCTGGGACTCGTCCATCAGGGCATTCTGGTCCCCGGCCGAGTACAGCTGGGCCAGCAACTCTGCGTTGATGAAGTCCTTCACCTAGTGGCGGAGGATGGTATTGTAGGGGGTCAGATGGCTGAGCGGTTAGGGAGTTGGGCTATTAATCATAAGGTTGTTGATTCGATTCCCGGCCGTGCAAAATGACGTTGTGTCCTTGGGCAAGGCACTTCACCCTACTTGCCTCGGGGGGAATGTCCCTGTACTTACTGTAAGTCGCTCTGGATAAGAGCGTCTGCTAAATGATTAAATGTAAATGTAAAATGTAATGTATTGCAACATCTGAAAAAGTACTTTGGAACCTTTTTTTGTTTTGTGCTACATGTTCAATACCCAATCTGACTCTTGTTACTGTTCGACCTCTTCCTGTAACCTAACAAATGCTGTGTATGTCAGTGTCAATGTCGTTTGCGCAATAATAATGCGTCAGACATGATGACACCAACACCACCAACACCACTCACATTAATGATCATGAGGTGCATAATGGTCTTGGGCATGAGGTCACGAATGCACTTGTTGACGATGGCCATGTAGGAGTCCACCAGGTTACGGATGGTCTCCACCTTCCGCTCCAGCTGGGGGTCCATGGAGAAGTTCTCTGTGGTGGTGGTGCTCTCCGTGTCCACCTGGAGGGCCGAGGGAGAGAGGGGAGACACAACGCAGAGGTCACAGCTGATAGGGAGAGCAGGATAAAGAAGGAGCAAATCGGAGCGTGAGCTGAGGTAAGAAAGATTCCAAGTTGGGGGGTTTCATGCTATAAGGGGTCCCATCCCCCACCCACCATCCACTACAGGGACCACCCAAGAGCTCCCCAAAGAAAAGTGAGCAGTGATGTTTAAGTAATATCTAGTTTGAAAAGAGGAAGGCGGACAGGGGGTGGCAGTAGGTGACATCTTTTGATGGCGTAAAAGGAAGTGATAAGGACTTACGGTAGCAATCTTCTCGGGGTAAACTCCCGCACGCAGAAGGGAGGACTTCCAGCTGTCGACCTCATCCTGTGTATCACAGGCCAACTCCAAGGAGCGATTGTCCTTGTACACGTTCCTGACCAACCCCAGCACAGACAACGGTGTTAAACTCCTTTCAAGTCACTCCGAGGAACACACAGGGTTGTTTAGCATGTCTACATTCACAAACAGACATGGACAAATCAACCACCAGCAGTGTTTTCTGTCTCCCTCTACTGTTTATAATGAATACAGTAATTGACAGACATGAGTAATACTGGCGATAGCAGTGGTTGCTACAACACTACTACAGTAAGTTGTGTGTGGTATACACCTAGTGGTTGTTTATAGTTAAATCAGGTTAGGTCAGTTTAACTAACCTCGACTCAGTGTTGAAAATGCAAAAGATGTGCTTGCTGGACATGAAGCTCTTCTCAATGTCGCGGACCTTCAGGTTGTCCAGAGGGAGCATGTATTTCTTCTCCTTCTCCTGAGAGTCAGAGAGAGAGAGAGTGGCCAAGAAGCATGAGGAGGGGCACTGGGTTGTAAGGTAAAACATTCTCCAGATAGAACATACTCAAATGGCTAGCCATGATATCAACCATGAGTTAGCTTTGTTGGTTTCTTTACAAGAGCGCCCGGCGTGATGATGAAGGGAAATAAATAGATCGATAAATAGGGGAACACATTTAGGGGAAGAGGGGGAGCAAGGAGGGGGAGATGGGAGGAGGAATGAGGGGAGGAACGAAAGTGGGAGGTAGACGGAGGGTGGGCGAGGGAGGGGGAGTTAGAGTGGAAAGGGAGAGATCCCACATGTGGAAGTCATTACTGTGTGGGTCAAGACATAGTCGTTGGCCACGGTGAGTTAGTAAGAAGGAGGGGGGGCGGGGGTCTGGGGGGCGGGGGGATGGAGCAGGAGGAAACGTTCAGGGTACGGTGAGGAAAGGGGAACCACAGATGTCCAGAGACTAAAGAGGTATGTATAAAAGCGTCTCTGAGTGCAGCAACAAAGGAGGCTGCTCGTATGGCGTAGTGAATGCATGACAGATTTGGAGTGCGCCTGCGAGGAATTGAAGAGGGGAATAAAAAACAAGATAAAACGCTTCTCTTCATTTCTCCATCCCACCTTCCATCTCTCTTCACTCTCTCTCTCTTTCATCCCTCCCCCTCTTTATTTCTTCAATATTTTTTCTTTCCATTCCAGAGGGGCCCACTTCCTGCCTGATTTTTGGGAGAGAGAGCGAGTGAGGAGCGAGAGAGGGAGAGATTAAATGACAGCCTGGCGTTAAGACTCAACATCTGGTACTGCTTAACAGCACGCAGACATAGAGAAGCAGGGAGGGAGGGAAGGAACTTATGGAAAGGGAGGTTTGGAGAAAGCGAGGGAGAGCTGAAGAAAGAAACACAAGAAGGATTTGCAAAAGTGGCGCTCCTATCCTCCGATCATCTCTGCTCTGATGTCCCTGGAGAGCTTTTGGTAGTCTCGCTAGGATCAAAAACAAAAGAATGGGGAGAAAGGGAGAAAGAAGAAGTAACGTTGTAGACCTTTTTGGGTTCTGTTCCCCCATGGGGTCACTTCATCCCATATATGGTCACATGTGTCCCTCCCTCTTCCTCTCTCTCTCTTTCCCTCCTCTCTCACACTCCTTCTTTCGCTCTCTCTCTCTTTCCCTCTTTTTTGAAATATCCCCTCCCTGAACGTGCAGGCAGTCCGTCCCGGTCGTCTGAGCGAATGTGCCACGTCAAAGCTGGATACTCTACATGGCCGGCCTGACCAGCGAGGAGCGCGAGGGGAGCGGGACCCCGAATCAACAAACAAATAAACAAAGCAAACAAGCTACAGAGAGCACCAAAAGCGCCGAAGCGGACAAGACAAAACCCCGTTTTGGGGGGGTTTGAGGAGAGAGGGAGATTCCAACTCCTTGATGCCAAAATGGAGAAGAAGAAAGAAGGGAGGGTGCAGACCGCAACCCTGCAAGGCACCTACTCAGGAACGGTTGAGTCCCCACCAGGCCGGACTCCCACCGACTCCGGCTCCGTCCACCCAGTGTTCAGACTACCTGTTCATTGTCATACTAGTGTACAGTAGTCTGCACATTGGTTAGACTGAGCATGGAAGCTCTTCTCTTTGGGGCTGCTCTGGAAAGGGCTCACAGATGGTTTGATGTGTGGTCACTGGCTCTTTGAAATGTTTCACCGTGTCTGTTTTAGTTTTCAGTGGTCTCAAAGCAATCTAATATCTCCTCTCCACATCTCACAATGATGTACTTTCAAACACATTACCAAAACATTTTGTGGAATAAACTTGTATATCTCCGACTGTCGACACTAACTGTAGACTTTGAAATTGCTGTGAAAAAAAGTGTGTTTTGTTTAATTTTAATCCTGTGTGTCTTGTAAAAGTAATCTCGTAAAATGTATTGTGCAACAGCGATGTGTGACTGTGAGTCTGGAGCTGTGATAAAGCTGTGGTGGTTTACCAAGGAGAGGGAGGAGTAACGGACAAGCAGCCAATCAATCAACTCATGTTTCAACTAATCACATGCGTTTTTGTGTGATCTTTTGCTTGACTGGGAGAACACAGGAAATACTGAGAAAATGGTGATTGTGTCCAACATTAGTGTCCAACACAAGGCAAGGGGCTGGCAAGAATAATAGTTTGGAATTAGTGTAATAAAAACATCTATTATAAAGTGTAAACTCAGGTTACTAAATGGGTGGGGGTGTTTGGCAGAGTAAGTGATGATGCTGACAGTAAATTGAAAGACTGGTAGTGGAGTAAATCTGGAGCAAAAGTTACTATGATATTGGAATCTGTAGTTTTGGATTCAAATAGTTCATGTAATGAAGCTGGTTTTAAAGTAAGAAAAGGAGCCTTGCCATTTAACGGAGTGTTTCTCCTCAGTAAATCAGTGGAGGCTTATAGCTGTATGGAAGTGAAAACCTGAGATTTGACTCGGAATAATTCTGCTTCCAAATGCACCATGAAAAAGAGAGCAACTTGTGGTTCCATGGGATTCATGAGTGTGTGTGCGCTTGCGTGTCACGCCAGTTGGCCTGGGTGTGTGTACATTACATTTTGGTCATTTTATATGCGTGTGTGTGCACATTCGAATGAGTATGTGTGTGCATGACATGTATAAGCTGAGGTGCAGAAATGTTTATGAGGGTATCGAAGATTTATACTAATCCTCATCAATACTAAGGGACTATTCAGAATAATTTACACAAAATACTGGGATGAACTATTCTTTTGTGTACCCCCTGCATGAGAATGTGTAGGGATGTTGGTGTGGGATTTGGAAATGTTCCAATTGTGGAAACAGAACCACATTGCCAAACCCCAGGAATGAGAAAAGAGATGTGGAGAGGGAAAAAAAGTCAAGAAAAGAATGGAACTGCAGTAGAAGACAGAGTAGAAAGGTAGCACAAAAAAAAACATTCTTACACCAGAATGTGCACAGATTACAATTAACCCATGATTCGTGTGATGTCAACCACTGACCAGCGGCTGACCGGATTGTCTGAGGGAGTTGCCGTGTGTCTGCCTGTCTACACTTGCTGTGCAGAACTTCCTGGAACCTGTACAGCAGGCACAGACAGGCAGACAGACACCAGCCCGTCAAGTTATAATGGACACAACATCTGACCAATAAAGAACCAATGCTACCTCCTTGAGAGTGGAAACACCAAAAGCCAACCAATCAGGGGACAAGACTCAGAAGCTATGAGTCAGAAGCTAAGCGGGTATGGATGATACGATGCCCAACACTGAACGTTTGCACCAATGAATGTTTAGCCTTGGAATTTAAAAACCCATAACCAGCTGCAATCCATCAATTTCTGGTCACATGTCTCAGCAACATATGTCTAACGAGGGCTGGGTACATTGTGTAAACGGGGGGCGGTCCTCACCTCGTCATCTTTGAACCAGGACAGGCTCTCGGCAGTCAGCACAAACCAGTACTCCTTGGCTCCTCCCTTGATGATGCTGATGTTACTGATGGTCAGCCAACCCTTGCGGATGACCTAGGATGTGGGGGTGGGGGGGTGGGGGTGAGGGGGGGGGGGGGGTGAGGGGGGGGGGGTGGGGGATGGAAAAGGGCAAAGGTCAGTTGTGAACACAATAGCAGCACTATGCAAAGAAGGAGGAGGCACTGGGGAGAGTATAGACAGGAGCGTTCCATTCCACCGGAGGGTTCATCAAACCATTTCAATCAAGTTCACAAGTCTTATCGATCACAAATCATTGACGGCTGACAATACAAAATGCGATGAAAGGTGCGAAACTCCAAGTTACTGTGTGAGTGTGTGTCTTATTGTGAACAAACCAGACCCTGAGCATGTCACTGAGTGGCAGTGCGGCCTCACACAAGGCACTGTGCTGACAGCCACAAGCACAAGTCTGATACGGTGTTAGGTGACCCGTGTGTTAGATACTTACAGCTCAAACCCACCATACCCCGGGAGAAGTGCTACACGTTCACTGTGTTAGGTGTATCAACCATTTACACACACAAGCCAGTGGCATAGAGTTAGGTGATTCGTTTGTTAAGTGTTTTTGGACAGCCCAAGATTCACTAAGGGGGGTTACCAAAAAAAGAGTACGATTGTATTGCGTGTTAAACAAATCTAAGATTTTTGGCTAAATCTAGCAGGTAACCCCCTATGGTCAAAGGGCCTTCAGCAGTGGTACAACTTAAACTGGTCTCTTACTATCAGGCCTGAGGCAGGAGGAGAGGAGGCCTAGAACAGGAAGGAAGTGAGGCATTAAAACACCTAGGGGCTGGGCACCACGTCTGATACAACCTCGGGACTCAAATTTGTGCCGTACGCAGCTAGCTAAAAGCTGCAGCGGTTAGGTGAGATCATGTTTGCATTCCTCAAGAGAAGCCAGAGATGTTAAAAAAAGCAGAACACGCAAATGGCACAGTAGAGCACCACCCTATGGGCAAAAAGTGTAACTGCAGGCAACCAACCCTAAAGACAAACCCCCCAGTAAGGAATACTTACCACCAGACGCCCACTACAGGGCAGCTCAGAATCTCACTAAGGGATTGGGATGAAATGCATGGGGGCACCTTGGTGACATAAAAGGGGTTTAAACAGAGGGAGACGTCTCAACACAGTGATGATGTAAAAAATAAATAAATAAGGTTTAAAAAAATTAAATAAAAACTACATACAAACATGAATTGAACTGAAATAACAACAAACATACAAAGCATGTTGTACCCTTCTCGTATAGGCGCACGAGAAGGGTACAACATGCAAAATAATATTAAAATAAAAAAATAAAACCCTAGGTGTGTGTCTCTACATGTGTGTGTCTATAAAGAAACGGCAGACTAATGAATGGAAAGGCACAGTCACCATATGTGGTTATATTCAGTAGCCCTATCCGCTTCTTAGTAGAACGACCAGTAGCCCCCAGTCCCCTAACTGGGTGTGCTCGACCTTCTCCCTCCCCTGAGTGTGAAACAGGAAGCTGGGCTCACCTGGTTGGTTGCTGAACTCTGCTTGTTGGTCTGGCTGCTCCTCTGCTGAGCACTGTGGAGGAGAGCATGCGTGGGAGACAGTGAGGAAGACAGAAGATGGGGAACGTGGAGAGATGTGCACCCAGGCAGGCATGGGTCCATGGAGGGAAAGTTACACAGAGTTGGAGAAAGAGAGAGTAGTCAGTGAAAAAGAGGTAAAGCAAATGAAAGGTGTCTATACAGTATGAATGTGTGTTTCTAAATGGCTGAAGCAATTTTCTGAAGCAATGTGGTTTTACTGCACTTTGCACAAGTGAAAAATTAGTACTTTATGATGAGTACCATACAGGAAAGCCATTAGACATTTACTTAGCAAAGCCAATGAAGTCTTCATGGTTGGTATTGATGTAGGACAGCTGGACATCAATCAGCAACAAAACCTTTCATGGAAAGGACACACAGAAAAACATTTAAGCGATTTATATATACACACATTTACAGTCCACGAGAGAGTGTGTGTGTGTGTATGCTTGAGAGTGTGAAAGTGTGTATGAGCGTGTGTGTGTGTGTTACCTGGTCCTTGGCCCTGCTCTCTCTGTCTCGGATGTGAGAGGTCACAATTCTCTCGGTTTCCTCACGCAGCCTGGGGAAAGACTCCAGCTGAAAAGCGACACAAAAGAAACAGGTACTGTGTGTGTTACTCCTCGTCCATCTGCTACACAACATCCATCCGTCCATTCATCCATCCACCATTTTCCCAGAAATAAAAAACACTCTTGAAAGACACCATATGATGCCATGTTTAATATAATATATCACATTATAGTATATTATATTTTTAATTATATATTTCTGGATTGTATATTGGATTGTGTTTACCTTGTTGGTGCACTGGCGAACAGTATTGATGAGCTCCTGGATGACCATGTCTACACACTGGATGCAGGGCTTCTTCAGTTTCACTATCTGCTTCTTCACAATGGCCTCAAAGGCCATGTCTGGAGTGAACAGGCCAGTCCTGGAGAGTCAGGGAAGAGGACAGCAGTGAAGACAAGATGGCCGACACAGGAGAAGGGAAGTGTGTGTGTGTGTGTGGATGTTGAGGTTTGTGCCAGTAAACACCCACCTGATACCATGGATGTTCTTAATGGCGTAACTTATTTCCCGACGCATCTCTTTCTCATCACACTCCATCTGAGAGGGAGAGGGGGAGGGAGAGGGAGAGGGGGAGGGAGAGGGAGAGGGGGAGGGGGAGGGAGAGGGAGAGTATGAGAGGGAGAGGGAGAGGGAGAGGGGGAGGGAGAGGGGGAGGGAGAGGGGGAGTATGAGAGGGGGAGTATGAGAGGGAGAGGGAGAGGGAGAGGGAGAGGGAGAGGGAGAGGGAGAGGGAGAGGGAGAGGGAGAGGGGGAGGGAGAGGGGGAGGGGGAGGGGGAGGGAGAGGGAGAGTATGAGAGGGAGAGGGAGAGGGAGAGGGAGAGGGAGAGGGAGAGGGAGAGGGAGAGGGGGAGGGAGAGGGGGAGGGAGAGGGGGAGTATGAGAGGGAGAGGGAGAGGGAGAGGGGGAGGGAGAGGGGGAGGGAGAGGGGGAGTATGAGAGGGAGAGGGAGAGGGAGAGGGGGAGGGAGAGGGGGAGTATGAGAGGGGGAGTATGAGAGGGAGAGGGAGAGGGAGAGGGGGAGGGAGAGGGAGAGTATGAGAGGGAGAGGGAGAGGGAGAGGGAGAGGGAGAGGGGGAGGGGGAGGGAGAGGGAGAGGGGGAGGGGGAGGGAGAGGGGGAGTATGAGAGGGAGAGGGAGAGGGAGAGGGAGAGGGAGAGGGGGAGGGAGAGGGGGAGGGAGAGGGGGAGTATGAGAGGGAGAGGGAGAGGGAGAGGGGGAGGGAGAGGGGGAGTATGAGAGGGGGAGTATGAGAGGGAGAGGGAGAGGGAGAGGGGGAGTATGAGAGGGAGAGGGGGAGTATGAGAGGGAGAGGGAGAGGGAGAGGGGGAGTATGAGAGGGAGAGGGGGAGTATGAGAGGGAGAGGGAGAGGGAGAGGGGGAGTATGAGAGGGAGAGGGAGAGGGAGAGGGAGAGGGAGAGGGGGAGGGAGAGGGGGAGGGAGAGGGGGAGGGAGAGGGGGAGTATGAGAGGGGGAGTATGAGAGGGAGAGGGAGAGGGAGAGGGAGAGGGAGAGGGAGAGGGAGAGGGGGAGGGAGAGGGGGAGGGGGAGGGGGAGGGGGAGGGGGAGGGAGAGGGAGAGTATGAGAGGGAGAGGGAGAGGGAGAGGGAGAGGGAGAGGGAGAGGGAGAGGGAGAGGGAGAGGGAGAGGGAGAGGGGGAGGGGGAGGGAGAGGGGGAGGGAGAGGGGGAGTATGAGAGGGAGAGGGAGAGGGAGAGGGGGAGGGAGAGGGGGAGGGAGAGGGGGAGTATGAGAGGGAGAGGGAGAGGGAGAGGGGGAGGGAGAGGGGGAGTATGAGAGGGTGAGTATGAGAGGGAGAGGGAGAGGGAGAGGGGGAGGGAGAGGGAGAGTATGAGAGGGAGAGGGAGAGGGGGAGGGGGAGGGAGAGGGGGAGGGAGAGGGGGAGTATGAGAGGGAGAGGGAGAGGGAGAGGGAGAGGGGGAGGGAGAGGGGGAGGGAGAGGGGGAGTATGAGAGGGAGAGGGAGAGGGAGAGGGGGAGGGAGAGGGGGAGTATGAGAGGGGGAGTATGAGAGGGAGAGGGAGAGGGAGAGGGAGAGGGGGAGTATGAGAGGGAGAGGGGGAGTATGAGAGGGAGAGGGAGAGGGAGAGGGGGAGTATGAGAGGGAGAGGGGGAGTATGAGAGGGAGAGGGAGAGGGAGAGGGGGAGTATGAGAGGGAGAGGGAGAGGGAGAGGGGGAGGGAGAGGGGGAGGGAGAGGGGGAGTATGAGAGAGAGGAGAGAGAAAGACAGAGAGGAAAAAGGAAGAAAAAAGAGAAGGAGAGAAAGCAGAAAGAGAGAAAATAAAACAGGGATCAGAGAGACAGAGCAAAAGAGTTCGATCCTTTTGAGTGAGAGAAAGACTAAGAAGAGAGAAAACCACAAGAGAGCGAGAGAGGCCAGTGTGGTAAGGAGAGCGCTGTGAGGGAATCACCTTGACCAGTTCAAAGGGGAAGCGCTCGTGGAAGATGCGGTTGATCTTGGCTCCGCCGGACAGCTCCACCGTGTCCACCTGGTCTCCTGAGCCCTCGATCCTCTTCTCAAAGTCCACGGAGAACTGCTGCACCATCCTGCAGCGGCACACCAGCAGAGCCATCACAACAGAGGGAGTTTAGTTCTGGGGACTCGTCTCTTGACGAATGTGGGCGGGCCTACTCACTGCAGAAGGGCCTTAGTCTTGCGGGAGGGGTCGTCTGGGCGGAAGTGGCGGTATTCCTCGGCCTCCTTGTCCAGAGCGAGGAGCTGGGTCTGCAGCTTGCTGCGGAACGCCGGCAGGGTGTCTCGGATGTGGTTGGTCAGTTGCTATGGAAATGCCACGCGCACCAGCAAAATACATCAATTTGACATTGCTAAGAAGATTAAGGCTTCGAGTTTTTGGTTGCATTGAAAGGTTGCATAATCCAAAGGAGGGGGGGGGGGTATATAATGCTTTGTGCCAAGATACAATAAACGAAAGACAGAACATTGTGTCAACATTTTGGCATGCGTCCTAAAAAGGAGATGGACTCTACCATTGAGTATTGACAGAGATGTGAAGAGGTGACTGGTTCAGTGCACTGAGAGAGCAGCCCCTACCTGGTTGAGTATTTTCTGCAGGCGAGGGGTCCCCATGCCGTCAGCCATGTGTCTGTAGGACGGGTGAGACAGGAAGAACTTCCTCTCAGCTGCCAGGGCTGCTTTGATGTCCTTCCGTCCATCAATGTCCTTCTGACTGCGGTTCACCACGCCGATGTAGCCTGAGAGCCACCCACCCGAGGGAGAGACAGAGAGAGAGGGGTGGGGTGGGGGGGAATTAAAAGGATAACACCAAGGAGATTAAGAAGTGAGAAACTCAAATGTTATATGTTGAGGACATATCGGGACATTGATGATAGGGTCTGTGGCTGAGAGGGTGGGGGTGAGATGGAGGGAGTGCACAGACCCCCGAAGAGAAAACTACAGAGAGAAGAGAAGTAGAAAGAGAAAAGAGAGTGAGAGGAAGAGAGAGAGAAAGAGAGCGATGAAAAAGAGAGAAAGGGAGAAAGAGAGAGAAAGAAGAGCCAGAGAAGGCATGAGGCAGTGCGACCCCCACCTCGACGAAGAGGCAGCAGCTTGTTCTCCAGAATCTCCCGGGCGTCCGTGCCCTCGTCCATCAGGTCCAGCTTTGTGATCACCCCAATGGTCCTCTGGCCTGGGGAGGGGAGAGAGGCAGGAGTTGAGGGGTGGGGAGGTGAGGGGTCAGGACCTGAGGCTAATAAGGTTGACACCAAAGCTTTAGGGCTAACCCAAATAACTAACCATATCTCCTCATGTCTATTTTTCTATGGGACATCACTCCCAGTGGCTCATACACCTACATTGTTCCATTACGGTGGTTCACTTGCAAAGATGAACGTAAAACAAATTAACCACAGACGATGCATATGCAGGTGTATGCTGTATAGGCTTGTGTTTATAGTCCGTGGTTTTTCCACTCACCCTGGGGGTCCACATCTTTGGCCAGTTTGAGGGCGTCCGAGTTGGCCAGGTCGCTGTTGGCCGGGGTGACGGCCAGGATCAGGCAGCTCTCCCTGCAGATGAACTGCATGATCATATCCCTGATCTGCTGCTCAATATCCACCGGCTGGTCGCCCACTGGCACCTTGGTGATGCCGGGCAGGTCGATCAGGGTCAGGTTCAGCACTGCAGCGAGGGAGGGAGACAGAAGGGGCCCACAGCTCCACTGAATGAGTGAACTCATCTACCAGCTCAGGTCATCCACCAGCTCGGTGAGTGTTGTGTTTCATCCGGAACGGCGCAGGCACCAGTAGACACGTGTGGCTCATGGTAGCACCCGTGTGGTGTAGATAGAGATCAGATAGGGATGGGAGAATGTTCGACGGATGGTCATTGGGGACAGTCAGCGGAGGGGGAGCTGCCTCACCGTGGGGGGAGTAAACCCGCAGGTTGATAGGGACCGGAGAGATGCCCTTGTTGGCTCCGGTGATGCGGTCGGTCTCCGCCTCAATCTCCTGGCGAACCTCGTCAAAGTCGGTGAACTTCTTCCCTTTGCAGTGGAGGAACTCGGCCCATTCTGGAAGGATACAGCAACAGAGCCATGTAGATCTCTATGGAAAAGAATGTGTGTTTGTGTGTGTGGGTGTGTGTGTGTGGGTGGGTATGTGTGTGTGTGTGTGGGTATGTGGGTATGTGTGTGTGTGTGTGGGTATGTGGGTATGTGTGTATATTCACCTGCATTGGCACTGATGAGCTGCAGGACGAGGGGCCTACGGGTGACAATCCCAGAGCCACGGGGCAGGAAGTCCCTGAGGAAAGACAGCCAATCAGGACACAGTGAGGAGGAGGGGTTTAACTGGATATGAAAAGGGAGGTTGCGATGGATATGACACTTTATTGAAGATGCCACTTGCTAACTTGCTTCTGGGATGTACAAATAATTGTGCTTCCAAACAATCAAATTACATGCCTTTGCTACTTTACAGTCTCCAGACCTGATATAACTTCATCACCTTTCATGTAATGCATCTCATGAAAAGATTTGGCTACTTGGCTGCTAGGATACACCATATTTCTGACATACCTGATACTGATGCATTTACTATGCACATCTGATTGACCTCATGTATGAAAGGTCAAAATGGAATGATGTGTTATGACAGGACAAGGAGTATAATTTATAAACCATGACCTTGATCTATACATATCTTACTGCAGCGATGTGTGTGTGTGAGTGCCTAATGTGTACTTTTACATCAATTCATACATTCAGGCCCTCTGCCACACCTCACAGCTCGGCTAGTACCAACAGCAAAATTGAAACAGCTCTAGATTAACATATATTGATCGAGAGGCCTCCAGGGTTTCCCCCCCCCAAAAGATGGCTATTCAGCTCTGTGGGGGCCAGCTCTTGACAGAAGGGTCATTACTCAGCATCGCAGGTCTCTGGGGTGACAGGTCCCTGACTGATGATGCTGACTGAGTCTGTGCATCAACCTGTAACTACAGATACCAGGGATACCCTCCCCAGTGCACCCACGAAAGAGGAGATTGGTTGTTTTATCAACCGGTGTCTCCTTACATACTGTAGGTTAATCTACAGAACAGGAACAGGTTATGGATGGATGATGTTTAACATCATGATCTTAAATCTACTGATTTCTGAACTTTCTCCCAGTCTGAGGCATTAATAGGATAGACCTTGCTATTTTTTTTTAAATAAACATCTCAAGGAACTGTAGATTACATACATCATGCTACCGCAGTAAATGCACAACATCTGTAAATATGAAATCAAATGTACACACCTAGGACAGTTTCACAAAATGTAATGGATTTCAAAGGAAATATATCTGACATTTAAACGATGTGCTAGTCAATATGGGAGTAGGCCTAGTGTTTTGCATTTCTACTTCTGCAGGTTTGAAATAATGGAGTCCTGTGTAAACCTCATATACCCAGATAGACCTACCTAAAAATGTAATAATGAAAATTGACATTTCAGGGGTTGATGTGAGCTTGAATGGGCTACCCGTAGGGGTTGCTGTAACCCAAATACGGGCTCCCCTGTCATACATACGTTAGAAGTGTGTTAAAAATAAGATGGTGACTACACCGGCGAATGAGAGTAGAATGGGGACACCGAACTGTGCGCGTCATCATAGCAAAACAGAACATAATCAAATGAGTAATAAATGGTCAACAACTGTGGACGAACTGACACGTGCCACGACAGCCCTTAGGCTGAAAAACAAGGATTATCTATTTATGGTGGTCAATTAAGCGTTGCTCACTTACCTGCCTACAAAGTTCTCGAGCACGGAGCTCTTGCCAGCGCTCTGACCGCCAACCACTGCGATTTGAGGCAGATCAAGATTGCAGCTCTGACCGATGGTACTGAAAGCATCCTGGAGCTTGTTGACCATCGGGATGAGGTCCTCCATTCCACGGTTACCCATGGTGTCTGCAGACTGGGGACTCGAGATCAAAGAATGGAGATCGGGGGGGATGCGGTGCTATATTGTACAGCCTACCGTACTTGTAGATGTTGTGAAGTCATCTAGCCGCGCATTGCCCCGAGCCAAGCAAGGGTCGAATTGACTGAGGAGAGAAAAAGGACAGACTATTGCGCAGTTTACTTGCCACTACCGCCAGCACACACACCAACACACCATTATTTTCAAGGGCATTTGTAGTGCAAATCCTTGTAACAACCCAGGTCTATATATACATCTCTAAATCCTTGCGTTCGAATTTACAGCCTACAGGCTACGTGTATGAGGTTGAAATGATTTGCGTCGCTTAGAATACAGTGGTGCCTAACGGCAATATAGTAATAATTAGATACAAACGAAGAAATCGTCTTTAATATAATCTATTGGAATTTGGCATTACCCTTTCTCAAGGTTCCCTTGGCGTTTTCAATGTCCAAGCAAACCAGTTACTGTCGCTGTCCAGTTCTGAAGCGGCAGGAAATAAGCAACAGCGCCAGGTCCAGATCCTGCGCGATGTAAACGAGGCTACCAGTACCACCTGCTATCACGGAGCATCGGTTTGATAAATGCTTTATGCAATAATCATCTTTTCCAATCGTTCGTTATGCTTAGATGGACGTCAGTGCCTCATCCCGAGCCAAATTCTTCTCTGACAGATTAATCTTTTTTTTACGCAGCCGCGATAATTGCGAGGCAGCGCCGCGCCTCGCCATTTAATCGACAATACAACTGTCCAATGACAATCGAGAAGCAGTGGTCGTGGCTCTCAAACTCGGGGTTTAATAGGCAGAGAACCGACAAGTTAGGCATAGCAAACCCGCCTCCTGTTTACATCGTGCCATCTCTGCCTTCGTGACTCATGCGACACTGGCTGCGCATCACCGCAACAGTCAGGATTTGATGCGCTCTTGTATACCCCTGCAGTACAAGAAACGTTTTGAACATTTGGAGGAGTCCTACCCCAATATGGGTGACAGGTGGAATGTCCACGCTAATGTCGTGTGTTTTATATTGATCTCATATTGGTCTAATATTGTTCTTATAAACAACATCGGACTGTCATTAGGCATTGAGCAAATAATTGGTGAGGGAGTGTATGTCACTGTAGGCCATGGACAAGGAACCCACATCGACCATTACCTCTGTAAGCCAACACCTAGACTGTGTCAGCTACAAGCCATGATGACATTGTATCCACCACACTGGTTATGAACAATAGCCTTATTAATTTTTAATGTTATGCATCTCTGTTGTGATTTGAGGAAATCTGGTTGTCCGCCTATAAATTGTGACTCTTCTCATGGAAGGCATGGAAGCAAGCCACATCGAAGCAGAATGCTCAAGAATCCTGTCTGCATGCCGTGGATAAAGTAGCCTACATCCACAAAGCTTTCTGGGTGGCCCAAGCTCCATAGGCGCCATTCCCTTTCACCATCATGGTGGAAACATCTTGATTAGTGCTGGTACACATATGCTGCTGCTTTGCAGACTCTCCACTAGGTGGCAGTAGTGACTGTAGTCAGTACTTTTAGGCCCCTTAACCTTTTTTATGGATTTATGAACCCAACCTCCGGTTCTAAACCAAAGGCCAATTTTCTGTTCCTTGCAGACTTCACAAATGTCACATTTGACGTTACTTGAGACAAATGTAAAAGATCCATTTACACACTTTGCAATTACATAGAAATTACCTGATGATTCTGAAACTCAGAACTGTAAAAAATCAATCTTCAAACCTCTCCTAAATTAGCATTCAGCGGCATGTTGTTAATTGATTGACTGACTAGTGCTAGCAGTGTCAAGTTCAACCCTGTGACCCTGCCAGTCAGTCAGAGAAGTCTGTCTTAGTCATTCAATGATCCAATCACGTGGGGTTTTTTCTCTGGTACCCTCTCTCTCTCTTTCTCTCACACACACACACACACATACACACACACACACACACACAAACACACGTGCACACAGCAATAAAGGATGATTAAATAATCAAATTTATCGACATTCTAAAAAGACACAGAACAATGGAAATCAAAAAATTAACAAATCTTTCTGTCGACCACAAACCCCACGCTTGTTTTCCGGACAAGAGGATCTGAAAGAAAGGGTTGCTTAAGATTATGGTGTATGACGTGGTTTTGACTCTAACCACACATATCGTATTTCTTGAGGTATCTGGAACAGTCAAAGGGTTAGGGTCTGAGTCAAATGTTTACTAGTGAGTTCAACTGTGGGTGGAACTGTTTTTAGACCCCACGTGACCCAGCCTCTGCCCAGTGCACTGTGGACACCTAATAGGTGTCTTCATCCCTTGGCTTAGAGTATCATAGGGTTAAACGGAAAGGATACGTTCTCACCTTTTCACCTTTATTTGGTGAACAGCCCTCCAGAACAGCCAAAAGTTCACAGGGTTTCACCTTTTGTACGTTCTACAACAACCACGTGGCATAGAACATGCCACCGTCACACTCATCCCACAGAGTTACTGCTCTGTGTCCCAGAGGAAGGACAGATCAGGGTTTTCATCCCTAACTTCTGTCTGTTTGGATTTGAGCCGATATTTTGTACTTTTTAAATGCTCGTTTCATTGGCTTTTGCTCCGCTAGTTTGGAATGTTCAGTACTCAAAAAGTCAGTCACTTTTTATTTGTGGCTCTTTTTTATTGCTGCCTGTTATTTTCCTTTATAAACGTTATTTTATAAAGGAAATATACAAGCCATGTCTGGAACTTTTTAAAGATTTCAAAGTATAATCTAAGAAACCTGTGTCCGTGGCCTTTTTATGAAACGGTGAATTGACATAACCTGACATGTCCATTGCCTCTCTGTTCTTATCTCTTATCTATTCAGACACAGTGATGTGTTTGCATATGTTTTCGATGACAATCATGTTTGTGTGCACTAAAACCAGTGCACAAAACCACCATGTGCTCTTTCATGCAGTTTCACAATTATAGGATTTCCTGTTCACATACTCTAACTGTTTAGATGCTAGATCACGTGTGTCCAAGGATATACACGTGTGTGTGTATGTGTGTGTGTCAGGACAGATGAGAAGAACCACTGGTCGCAGACGAGTGAAGATAGCTCTCGGGTGTCAGCTAAGGGTTAAGGAGAAGCCAGCGAGAGGAGTTCTCCTCCATTTCTTTCCTTCTATCCCAAAACGTCTTCTCTGGAGGCCCCCGTCACCCCCGCTTCACTGCAGCGCTGTGTTTGGACCGAGGACGGGAACGTCTGCTGGGCTCATCAGAGCCGCAACACCCAACATCTCACGCCAGCCCGTTCAACTCTGTGGTTGTTGCACTGTGTGTGAGTCATTTGGATATCTAATGACTGATATCGAACAACAAGTCTGCTGACATGATAAGTGACTGAAAATATGTGACACTGGCATACCGTGATGTACAGATCAATATGGAAGTTATGTGGAATGCACATTATATTTAGGACATTTTGGAATCTGCTTCATGGGCCCAAAGACTGCTTGGGCCTAGCACTAGGAAAGAGAGTTATGGTACCTTATCTCCTTCCCTATCCCCTCTCATCCCTCATTTCTTTGATGGCAAAGTCTCTCATTCCTGGCCCGGCTCCGCCTGAGGGACGGAACATTGTTATTAAACTGTCATCAATGGTAAAAACAGTTGTGTCTTATGTAACATGCACATTACACCTCCACATCCATCTATACACCATCACATTTCCATAACACACAGACAACTACATGGTCTCTGACTCTCTGGTGAAATTATGGAGGTGTGTCGCTGCATGGCGTAGTACGGTAGGAATTTATTGAGGGTTTTAAATGTACAGTATTACGGCCAGTGGAATTCCATGATGCCTGCACTTCTAAAATAATATGACCAAAGGCTGATCATTCCTGACAATATTACTGGAATTACAAAGGAAAGGAATTTCTATTTTGATGTCTACACTATATATTTAGAATGCAGAAGCCAAGACAAGACAGGCACAGACAGACTAAGTGACTAAGAGAGAGAGTGTCAAAAAATATACTGTATACTATACTATCATCTTGGTATAAGATGGCTCCTGACATTTAGTAACAAAGTTTTACCAGCAACGATCTTCGAGCATAGTGAGTGTGTCTTCAGTATTTCTTGAGTGACTAAGGGGACTGTGTCCAGTGGTGTGTTTGTACAGGGGC
The DNA here is from genome assembly GCF_021917145.1 of Hypomesus transpacificus. NCBI lineage: Eukaryota > Metazoa > Chordata > Actinopteri > Osmeriformes > Osmeridae > Hypomesus > Hypomesus transpacificus. The sequence goes on from NC_061069.1 coordinate 3,360,247, forward strand.
CTGGTGCCGTGTGAGCCTGTCTGCATCTTTAATGAGAGCTTGTGAAGTGAAACACCTGCATTGAGCTGGCAGGGACTCAACAACACTTACAGTAAGGAGGGCGTGGAGAGCCCGATCCACACTGATAACAACAGAGTCGTGGCAGACGGCAGACGAGGCTTAATCCTTTACAGAGAAAAACATCTCTTCGTGCCCCCTGAAGGCCCAATTAGCCCTCTACAAACAGCTCTGTGATAGCCAAGGACTTCTGCTCACGCTGAGGGGCACTCAATAAATAATGTTCACCTTTTCCCAAAATGTGAATGAAACTTGTTGACTCCTTCAATCTGCTTTTTTTGCGGTTATATATCTACATTGGCACATAGATGGCAAACCGAAGCACGACCTCACACATAATAGCACTAGCTACAAAACGTCATGATAAAGACATAAATATAAACATACACTGTAACAAACATTTGTAGAATGTCTGGAGAGTTCAGTTGTTTCTGCTCCAGTACTTGTGTGGCGGCTCGAGGTCATGAGCGGGGTGGGAGTTCCTGTGTGGCGCGCTCAGAACTGTCTGCACTGTCAGCCTCACCCTGTATATCATACATACCAGTCTGGCACCTCATGGAACTGGCCATTACACAATGTTCACACCGTTGGATGCAAGTATGTGGACTGTGTGGGGTGCTCAGAATGTGTAAACATGCCATTTCTTTCAGTGGATACATTCTGTGGTATTCTATCATTAGCAAGCGAGATTTGTGACTAACCTATCACAATATATGACCGATTTTGTACATATCCTTATATTTCCCCAATGTAAAATAATGTTTAGTTTTACACAGCAGATTAAAAATGAAAGTGGGGAGTTCATTTACCTATGTTCAAAAAATGTCCCTTAGTTTGTCTGTAGACAGACTTACTGGCAACGCACTGGAATTTTCCAGGCACTGGGGAGCTAAAGTATTTTGTCCACATTTTACTGCCTTGGATCCGTAGTTTGACTGCTTATCTCATCTGTTGATTTTGTGATTATGTAACTCTGAACTAACTTGTAAACTGTTCCTATAAAATTAAAATATATTATTGGATTGATAACTCCACTCCTGTAAATCAATCACAGCCCATTTTCCTGACTGTACTATGTTTCCTAATATCACTGAAAACAAAAGCCTTCATAAATGAGCATTCTGAGCGATACATGGGGAAGTCTGGTCAACTGGTGAGCTGACAGCTAGGGATGCTGTTTGCTTTACAGTATGTCCAGCCCAAATCTCCAGGGTCAGTGTAGTAGCTCCAAAGTATATGAGCAGGGATGAAGCAAAACAGGATGTCAGGACCTTGATGTTACGTAAGAAAACCCTGCTTGAGAGGTGAACGCACAGGGGGACGCTGTGGAATTTTCACAGTGAGTAAGATTTGAGACACCAGGAGGTTTAATCTCGTGGAACAAAATCTCAATGGTGCATGAGGAGAGGGAGGAGGGTTTAAAAGATAAATCATTTCTGAAGCTATATTATGAATTGGAGTCAAGCGTGGCTCAGCGCAACACAAATATGTAAAAACCATTACCCTGCCCCCTGAGGGATGAGAGGCAGAGTCCTTAACCCCCCCCCCCCCCCCCCCTCCAGGATCTCCTGCTGCTCCCTCAGACTTCCTATCATTTGTTTTTACCTCAATCGACGTTCCATGGCCATGTGACAGGAGTGAGCCCCCCCCCCCTTCTCCAGTCGGGAACACGTGCTGCACACACCTGCTTAAACAGCTAGATCCAGGCCCATCTGGGAGGAGGGGTGACTTCAACCGACTGCCAACATAACGTGAATCACATTGCAATAAGAAGTTTGGGTTGCAAACAAACGGGATAAACAATCCAAGTCAAGTATTACTAGAATCCTAGTCCTTTGTTCTAGATTTGATGTTGCCGTGTTGTAATAGTGGCCCCAGTGGGATAAAGATAAGTATGGGTTTGGGAGGAAGAATTGCTCACCTCCCTCATTCCTAGCCGTGATCCAGACATCCTACCCTGGTAGGTGCCAGTGTGGCCTCAGGTGTGCTGCTGGTGAACCAGACTATCAAGCTGTGGAGTTGGACCGCTTGAACTCCGGTAAAGATTGCAGGTTAAAAAAAAACACATCAGACTCCCAATTGTATTTGCACCTGAGCATCTAATATGCGGGTCATACATCCCAGGGATATTAGAATTAGACTTAATCACACAGTAGTTTAATGATATACCTACCGGCTACAAAGGAAGTAAACAGAGTAGCCGTGATTGTTATCGTAAACAGGTGACAGACAGACATTATAAAGACGTGTTGTCCAGACAAAACAACCGGCAGACATAACAGCTATAAAGACACAATGAAACATAAACAGGAACAAAACAAACATAAAACGTGGTCCGTTTTCCGCTCATACTGTCTCACATTCATTCTGTTGCATAGCAGTCCCCAAAACACATGGTCTCACACCCCCATTCCAGCCATATCCCCTTTTCGGATGTGCAGTGCTCCCTCATGCTTGTTCCTTCCCACCCCTTTTGCACTTGACTGTATAAATATCCCTGTCTCCGCATGTTGTAACTCAGACACCATCTGAGACTGACCAGAGAACCATGAAAGGGGTGAGCTGGACTAACTAAACAAATTAACCAAAAGGATTCATTCAAAACAATAAATAGGATAGATCTCAGCAGTAGAAGGAGAATCCACCCCAGGGTTAGGTGTGTCACAGCATAGAGAGAAGAGGAAAAAGGCAGACGAGAAAGAACTCAGCAGTCCAGAAAACTACCCAGAGAGAGAACTTCTCCAGCCAGAATGTGGCTTCTGGTAGCCATGTGTCTGACCTGCCTGATGCTGTGCAGTCAGGGGCAGGATCGAGCCTCCCTGCAACGCTCCAGCGCCAGCGATGGCCGCTGCCAGTACACCTTCACAGTGGACAGTCCAGCAGAGGCCAGCTGCCCCGGGGTTCATGGGGGCCCGGAGCTGCAGGGCATCAGGTCCCGCCTCACCCTCCTGGAGGCCCTGGTGAGCAGGCTGGTGAGAGGAGAGGGAGCCGAGGCTGAGGGGGGGCTCCAGGAGTCCTGCTCCCCGGGGGAGAAGAACCAGCTCCTGCAGGACAAGGAGCAGCTGGACAGGCAGGTGCAGGAGCTCCAGAGGAGGGTGGACGAGATGAGCCTGGAGGCTGAGACACTCAGACAGAGACCCTTCCACCAGCCACAGGCCTCTGGTGGCCCTCTGCAAGAACTCAACCAGAGAACAGAGAGTGGTGAGTTTCAACAGTCAGGAAGCGAGGCAATTTTCAGATGCATGCACATACATGCCCACTGTGCTGATGTATTTACCGTAAATTAAACTGGTCATTATAATGTCATTATTTCAATTGAGATACATAAGGATGAGCTTTTTGGTGAGTTGCGCTAAATGAGCTGTTTCTGTCAGCTGCTTTGTGGGGTGAGGAGGTATTTACGATGTAGATAGCTCTTTTACAGCTCTGTCACATGCGTGTGTGTGCGTGGGGAATGCAGTAACAAGGTTTAAGTGTAAATGGCATGCTAGGAGTTCACTGAGGCTTTGATGTGGTCAGAGAGATGTCAAGAATGCCTCAGGATGTCAGTTGGTGTCCAGGTATTGTTTTACACTTGGATTGCATAGACTTTAAAAACAGCCAAGCGTAACATAGGCTCTAACTTCGTTACAAACCAAATACTTTGCAAATGGCCGCTTACAGAGATCAATGAATCTGTGCCTCCCTCTTCACTCCTGTCTCTCACCCAGCCTCTGACAATGGTTCCTATCAGGAGATGAAAGCTGAGGTGACCGAGGTCCCAGCATCCCGTCTGATTCCAGAATCAGCTCAGAACTTCACAGGTACAGTGTAGGAGTCTTACCCATTCAGCTGTGGCTACATGTCGGGAGACCTCCTCACGCGATACAATGGCCAAGTGTGTGTGTGTGTTTTCTCCTGTGACCAGGCTGTGGAGAGTTGGTCTCGGTGGGAGAGCCTGTGCTGCACAGGAAGGCTGACGGCATCACAGGGAAGTACGGGGTGTGGCTGCAAGACCCCGAGGCCCTGGTCCCCCCATACACTAACAAGACCGTCTGGCGCATAGATACCGTAGGCAAGGACGTGCGGCAGCTGTTCGCCTATGAGGACAAGGAACAATTTGCCCGTGGATTCCCCATGAAGGTGCTGGTCCTACCGGAGCCCGTGGAGAGCACAGGGGCCACCCTGTACCGAGGCTCCTTTTACTACCAGCGCCGACGCAGCCGCACACTCCTCCGCTACGACCTGGCCGCCGAGAGCCTGGCAGCCCGCCTGGACCTGCCCCACGCCGGCTTCCATGGCCAGCACCCCTACTCCTGGGGGGGCTACACCGACATCGACCTGGCCGTGGACGAGCAGGGCCTGTGGGCCATCTACAGCACCAGCAAGGCCAAGGGAGCCATCGTGCTGTCCAGGCTGGACCCCGACAGCCTGGAGGTGAGGAAGACCTGGGAGACCAACATCAGGAAGAACACGGTGGCCAACGCCTTCATGGTGTGTGGCCGGCTGTACACGGTGGCCAGCTACACGGCACTCAACACCACCATCAACCACGTCTTCGACACGGCCACTGGGGAAGGTCGAGCCATCGCCGTGCCCTTCCGGAACCGCTACCGCTACAACAGCATGGTGGACTACAACCACGCCCAGAGGAAGCTGTTTTCATGGGACAACTTCCACATGATCACCTATGACGTGAGGCTGGGTAAGGCCAGCAGCACCAGTGCCCTCTAGAGAACGGAGGTGGTACAGCAACACGTGTGGACTGTAGAAGAGGACATTTTTATGTCTGTGAGAGCATTACACTGAGGCCTGTTTGTTTTTAACTTTGCTTCACTAGAATATATTTTTTCTACTTCACTGTAAATAAGATGACGGTAAAGAATGTCATCCCTTCCTCATACAGCAGCTACCCATGCTTGAGCCCCTGAGGCCATGCTTGGTTTTAGAAATAAACTCCCCCGGTTTTACTCTTTATTTAAATTTTCATTCATTGTTTTTTCAAGATTCATTGTCTATTTCCACTTCCTTTGTTTAACCATTTATCATCTGTTATGTTATTGTTCACAGATAACCATCATATCAACTGAGCTTTCAATAAAAGCTATTAAAGGACAACAAAGTGGCCATGACTGTGTGTATATTTGAATGACTTTACTATTAAAAGCGAAACTCATTCAGTATCTAGAGCCGAAACACATAATTGCATGGGTTAGGTTTGCCGAGTGCAACACATTGCACGTCATTCGAGAGACCAATAGACCTGCTTCGATCTGTTCCAGAGCTCCATCTGCTGGAACAAAAAACGAAGTCATGTAAATACACTACCTATAAACTATTATAGGCCCACGTATTTTAGCTTTACCACAAGCCCATACTGTGAACCCCACTGCAGGACTGACAGAGATGACAAGGCTGAATGCCCTCTAACCTCCAACAATAATGATTTAGGCCAGTGTTACATAAACTCACCACCCCCAAGGGGGACTCTTCGGGTGGGCGAGAGGCAGGTTCTCCACTAAAGGGCTGGAGGGATGGGCAGCATTGGGGAGGATGACACTGGGGCTGGGAGTGACCAACACTCTAAGGGGGGATGAGTTATGATGACAGTCAGGAAACTTAGTGGCAGCTGCAAACGAATGGAAACTTTGTTGAGGGTTTGGTAACCCCCTCCTACACACACAAACCCTGTCAGCCAGGACAATACCACAGCACCGTATATGGGCATTGGACTGTCAAGCATCGCATGTAATCATTTTTTAACCACTGAAGATCAGATAACGTTTCAGTTTCATCCACACGCAAACTCGCCAAATCCTCTTGCTCTCTCTTCTCTATTAACATCATACAGTCTCCTCATGTGGATTTATGTGCAAAAGAATTAACAAACAAATGAAATGTGAACACATGTTTATATGAAGCTCCTTTGAATTTCTACACTGAGAGTAGAAGTGCATGCGACACCAGAACAATTTTGCTATAAAATTGCATGTGTGTTTCTACATTACAAACCCATAGACCATCCCATTCCAACCAATGCAGTGAAACCTCTGTGACCTCACACTTGAAAATGTAACAAACACGAAGGACACACAAGCTATACACACACAAACATATATATATAGACAAATGATAATCAATATTTAAAAAACAACATTGGAAGAGAAAATGCTCAAAGAATATTTTGCTGAAGGCACACAGTTATTTTCTCTGCGTTTTCTGGCCTCCACCTTGAAATCATCCCTCATTTGATGAAACCTGGTAAGATCCACCAGTACCCTACACAACGGCTTGTCCCTCCCCCAGCAGCAGAAGCAGGAGGTCTTGCAAGCAGCCCCAGGACACCCACAGCCTCTCCACTAAGCTGTACTGGCAGTAGCCCATGGCCAGGCCAAAGCTCACGTCGGTCACGTAGTGCCTGGCGAGCAGCAGCCGGGACAGTCCCACCATGGCAGCCCAGGCCAGCACCAGCGCTCGCATGGGGGCTGTGCCTACCAGCTGCGCCGCCAGGAAGCGGGCACACATGGCAGCTCGTGTGGCGTGGCCCGAGGGAAAGGAATAACGCTCCTCAAAGTAGGTGGTGAACATGTCAGAGCGGTTCTGGACAGGCCTCCGGCGGTGGAACAAGGTCTTTGTTATTCTGACTAGAGCCAGATCCAGTAGGAGAGCTGGAAGGGAGTGAAAGACACAGAGATAGGTGATAAGAGGATGTTACCTTTATGAGTGTCAGTTTTTGTCAAAACATCAGTTAGTATAGGACTCCATTATCCTTCGCGATAATCCTAACCTTTGACCTTTTCAAACTCTATCCTGTTGCTGGAACATATGCCAACTGAAGGCCTCTCCCAAGTACCTCAAAGCATCTAATCCTATAAGTATCATGAGAGACACGTGCTCTACAACTGGCATATAATCACCAACAGCCGTTTTATTTCCTGTCCATTTTCAGAGGTGACTATCGGGAGGTTAAAAGGATAAACAACTTTCCACGGATGCATCCTTTCCCCGTCCTTGGTGCCGCTATGCAACAGCTGCCGAGTTGACTACTCTCGCAGGAGGACTAGCAACTGAAAAATAAACTTGTCATTGATCGCAGGACGCAATCGATGGACATATTTAATGTGATATCAGACAATTACAGCAATGCTGGGGATTTGGCCAATTCTGCTCAACAAAGACATGATCATAATGCCGATTTGGGAAAGGCTCTATAATCTTTTCAGCGATTTCCAGGATTATCCTGCATGCCCTGGATGACATATGGTCTATAGGCCTTTGGTAGAATAAGAGATTCATTACAAATAGGTACCATGTCAGTACCTCAATAACAATGCAATGGTAGCCTACTCATTATAAAATAATTCTTAAAGCACAACGAATTACAAAGAGAAAAGTTGGTTCAGTGATTAGTCTAACTTTTGCCAGTTGAAGGGCTATCGATTGAGAATTTGCTTTTTATGGATGAAAGTTTTTATGTATTTATCACACACATTTGCCTTTAGTGCTCAGTGTTAAATGTGAGCTTGAATAGCCTACAGAAACTCGACATGGGGTTGCTTACCTAATACAAGGTTCAGCATCATTTCTTGTTCTGTGACGGTCTCGCTTCTGAGTAAACAATACATGGTGCCGATGAACCACGGAATGGCATGGCCAGAGAGCTCCACCAGCCTCACCAGGGGTCGTATGCTGCCCCATGAAGAGTCCTCACAGGCGCACACACCCAGCCGCTTTGACAGCCACAAGTCTATGGCTAAAAACAACCTGAAGGTGATAACAAAAATGGACTGATTCAAGCTTACAGAAAAATCCTCTGTCTGTGCTACTGAGGAGACATGTGTGCAACTGGAGCTTCGGCGGCGGGACGGGCACTCTGACACCCGGTAACGTGTTACTGTAGCAAACTCAAATTTTCCATTGACAGCTGCCCCACTGATACTGCCACTACGACTGCTATTCCTCCTTTGCTTGGGCGACGGCATTATTCCCCGGGTGGTAAAAAAAAGAAAAAAATTGAATACAGCATGTAGGCTATTTTATTTGTTCGTCGATTTGGCTGGTATTAAATGATATCCTCGTATTAACTCGCAGCATCCTCAAAACTCAAGCACCGGACACAATGAAGTTAAAATGTTACCAACTGTTGCGAGATGGATTGAGTCACGTGACACGAACTGACATGACAAGTTTGGTCTTCATTTTAACTCATTGCTGGAAAGTGATTGGCAAAGTAGACTGTGAGCGTGGACTCGTCGGACAATTGAATTATGAATTTAAATTTGCAGCATATTCAAATTCCAAAAACAATGTGTTTTGTGCTGTAACATAGCTTAACAAGGAGCGAAAATGTTGTAACTTTCGGAATAAAAAAAACACGTTTCTTAACCGGGGTTTCCACTGCCCCGCATTTTTTTGCCTTCGCCTCTCATCATCTACCTACTCACTTAATCCAAATCATCATCACTGACGTGCTGAGTAACCGTTTGACCGCCTCAGCCAGCCATGCCAGGTCTCTTGCTAGGGGATGTGTTCCCTGATTTCGACGCCGAAACAACTACCGGCAAAATACAATTCCATGACTTCTTGGGTGACTCGTGAGTAATTGCTTGCGAATAGCCTACTGTATACGATAGAGCGGAGCATCGATTACGATATACATTCACATTTGTTTTTGTTGCAATTGCTAATACACTAGCTTACTTTTATAAAATTACGGTTAACTGGCCTACCTAACTGATTGTACAATGGCGTAAGGTTTCATATCGTAATCGGCTACTATTGTGATGAGAGGATTTGTTTTGCACTCGAAATCTGAGGACAGCTGATACATTAATGCAATTATTCCTCATTTTAAAAACGCTTTCGCTAGTTGGGCCCTCCTTAGGCCATGTAACTAGTATTTTGTTCACTACTATTATTAATAATATGATAGGACTTGAATCGGATGTGCTTTTAGTTAGTTGAAACGCTGATATCACTTGTGGCAGTAACCACATGCTCCACATTCCACTCCTTTGACATGTAGGCCACCACCTTTATAGACTTGTTCGTTTAAACAAGCATGTAGCCCATGTTAATTGTAGTTATGACAAGTGACAACATTCAAACATTGCAAAGAGTCTCTTAAAGACCAACCTAGTCAACTTGAGTAAACCTATAGCATTATAACAGACACACAGGAGCCACTGGGAGAGATGCTGACATTCCTCTCCAGGCCACTGCTAATCTCCCTCATACTCTCTTTCATCTCTCTCTGCCTAGCTGGGGAATTCTGTTCTCCCACCCCCGTGACTACACCCCAGTGTGCACCACAGAGCTGGGTCGAGCTGCCAAGCTCAGTAGTGAGTTTACCAAGCGCAACGTCAAGATGATCGCCCTGTCAATCGACAATGTGGAGGACCACTGTGGCTGGAGCAAGGTATCAACTGTAACCCTGTCATGACTCCATCATATAAAAGCTCTCCAAAATCCATTTGTGTCAACACCCATGACCAAATAAAAATAGCTACCCTAGATTTAGCTAAAGCCAATGGTTTTTGATCATTCATTTTCTTGTCATGAATAAAATAAAGTCTGAATGGTTAGATCTAGGCCTACATGACATAGTTTGCGGCCCACCTCATCTAAGAACAACTCTTGTTTACTGAGGCCCTGCTAACACTATTTAGTCATTTGTGCTAACTGTGGTTGGACCCTGCAGCAATATAATCCAGCAACCTTCAACACTTGTCTCAGTAATGGAAACTCTGATATGGCTTTTAAGGACATCCTGGCTTATAACAACGAGGAGCCTGGCTGTGACCTCCCCTTCCCTATCATAGCTGACAGTCAGAGGGAGCTGGCAGTGTCTCTAGGCATGCTGGACCCTGATGAGAAGGACAAGGAAGGCATGCCCCTCACAGCCCGCTGTGTGAGTCTGCCCTCTTTCTCTCTGTCCGCCATCTTTCTCAGACACCAAAACAGCCCTAAATCTCAATGTGGATGTTAATCACATACATCACATACAGTTGGCTATATTTATCCGTCCTCATTTGGGGGTATTTGGCCTCTGCTTTTCAGGTGTTTATCATTGGTCCAGACAAGAAACTGAAGCTCTCCCTACTTTACCCAGCGACAACTGGACGCAACTTTGATGAGATTCTGAGAGTGATTGACTCCCTCCAGCTCACTGCACAGAAACGGGTAGCCACCCCTGCAGACTGGAAGGTGAGACTAATAGTAACTAATGTCTTTCACTATAACCATCGGAACAATAACAGATACTGCAACTCCAAAAGAGTGACATGTACAGTATACACAAATTCCTGGTCAAACATATAAGTTAGACCTTACAGTATTTATTATAGGTTTGAATATTTTATTAAACATTTAGATAGGCCGTTAGGAATTGTCCAGACCAAAAGTATTCTCATTCTACCTGTACTTGTTAAAAGTTGCAATGTCAACAGTGAACATTATCACCCAGGGTTGATTCTCACATCAAACTGTGTCGACTCTACCTCTTGTTCCAACCCTCCTGTAAAGCCTGGAGATCGTGTGATGGTTCTGCCCAACATCCCAGAGGACGAGGCTGCCTCTCTCTTTCCTGCCGGGGTGTACAAGAAAGACCTGCCCTCAGGGAAGAAATACCTGCGCTACACACCCCAGCCATGAGGGGCGCCCAAACCTCTCAATGTCACTGACGGGACCATTATTACAGATAAAGAAGTGATCGCTCCTTACAATGTATTTGAGAGTATTAATCACAGAAGGTGATGTCAAAGTTCCTGTGTCATGGACTCAGGTAGGCATGCCATGATTACCCCTGGTATTTAAACAAACAGACCACTTCAAAACACTTGAGAATTACAAACGGATTATGTGTGATATTCACAAGTTTGTTGCCTCATGAAAAGCTGAACATCAATAAATAAATAAAAACACTTAAATGTCACAGAGCATTTGGCTATTTATCAGTGTGTTAGTATTGACTGTATATGAATAGAGTTTGTAGTGGAGGTTCTGGATGTTAATACAGGCCCCCATCAATGTGTTGGAAGCCTGGTCACTGTAACACCTGGTAAAGGTCGTCACAAAGCGCTGCATATCAGTTGGTCCGTCGTTTGAAGTTGGCTGTTAACTCAGCTGTGTGGGATTTGGCATTTCTCTCAACGGGACAACACCAACAAGAGATTACCGCCTTTGATCCCGTACAACTCTGGGAACAAACATTCCTTGGTGTCTGACGTGAGTGGAGCACTGGGGCGGGGGGAGCGATGGACAGATGACAGGAGAGAGAAATGGACTTAGGGAAAGAGTGGTAGAATAGAGATTCATTACTGAACTTGGAAGGTAAGAGAAAGAGGCTTCCACACGTTTAGGACCCAGATTCAGAGATGTATTGTCAAACCTAATGTGTCATAACTAAGCATTCAGACAAAACTATGAAATGCTGTCTCATCTTACATGAGTATAATGTATGGTTATTCAGTAATGGTAACCATATAATAATGCATAGTAATACCTGTTTACCAGAATATTCTGTCTACATCAGCTACCATCTTAATGTTTTAATTCTTCTTCAGTCTTTCGTTGTGGAATACATTTTCGCTCGCATCCACTTCCACACAGATGATGTTGAAGACTGCAGTAAGTGGCAACTGGTGATATCTTAGGGGAGCAATAGTGCGCTCCCAATGTGTATCTACTGCCATGAGGTACCAGCACTGGTGCCAGGTGCAGTCTGCTGTGTGAAGGGGATGGGAGCTGGTCGCCATGGGGCAGCGTCATCACTCCGTCATGAGGGCTGTGTACTCCCTCTGGTGGGCAAAGAGACGCAGGAACACCTTCATCTTCCTCTGGTAGAAGCTGAGAAAAGCCTTGTGTTAGATATGCAACTATAACTCGAGCGTGATGAATTATAGAAACATGGGACTGGGTAAAGGGATGTGTACACACTATACATATATATATATATAAAGATTTGAGGTCACATTTTGAGCCGGGGGCTTGATGCACGTCTTTCTCACCTCTGGATGTCCCTGGAGGGCTGGATAACTTTCCCCACCTTAGCCATATTCTCCATGGCCTCCTGAAACACACGCAAGAAAACACATTCATGAAACCCATTCTTGTTTGGAACACTAAAACATGCGTCGCCGGTGACGATGACCCAGTTGTGCACCTTGACTCGCAGGGCTCTCCTGTGAGGAGCAGTGCTGCGTCTCTGTTTGGGTCAGAACCTCTCTACGCTCAGGAGCGCCCCGCACCCCCGGCTCAAAAGATCAGACAGCGGCAACTGCCTGGGCAGCGATGACTCCAAATCGGTTGACAGGTGCAACCTAGTCCAAATAAATTTGTATTTTTAGCATATCTGGCTTAAAGGATTGTCGTTCCACTGTGTTAAGGGCTATGCTGGAGGAATGTCACAGCGCCTTAGCCAGGCAGCACTCTATTTACAGACAGAAAACCATCTCTGTCAGTGAACCAGCCTGGGCTCCAGTCACCAGCTCCTTTAAACACCAACAGGGACTTGAGGTGCATCTCTCGCCATTCTTGTTTCTCTCCAGTAGATGGCGGTGTAGAATCAGTAACTATCTGCTTTGTTGTCAACATTTTGAGAAAATTGTTGAGATCTGTCTGTGTGTTGGTGTTATTACTTGGATAGAACTGTAGTCTTGTGAGGCACAGGCTCCTAAGATTGCTGCCCCCACAAGCACTGCTTCAGTCTGGGCTGGAAGGACCACCGGCAAACCTGGGAATACATTGTATGTAAGCAATACAAGGCTGTAAAATCTATTTGTTGTAATTGGATTCATAATTTACAAATGTACTTGAACAAACCTGTAGCATTGGCATGAATCTGCACAAAAAGAGGGTTCTTACTCAACCCCCCACACAGGAAAAGGGTTGTGATGTCATGTCCTGCCTTCCTCATGGCCTCAAGGACATGTCTGGTGCCAAGCTGAAAGTACAGAGACAAGAGGCCAGTGTTGCCATGTAGCTTATCAGAATTACAAAGTTACCCATCACAACCATCTATCACCGTTTGTGACAAGATGGCACGGACTTAGCCCAGTGAACTCACAGCAATGGCTTGTACAGTAGCAAGATACAGCAAGGCTAGGTCACCCAGGGTTTGGGACAGCGACAGCCCCACCACCTGTAAAGCAAAGCCAGACATCCCCCCATCATCCCAAACGTACACCAGCTCAAATGGACCTGATATGTTTTGGTTAGGTCAGAGCACCAGGCCCTCTCCCCCCTCACCGCGCCCCTCAGAGTAGGGTCTGCCAGGGGCGACCGGTTCCCATGAAAGTCTGGCCACACATGCAGGCTGGAGGCCAGCAGGTCCACTGAGGACTGGTCCTTGGCCATGGAGCCCAGGTGTGAGTTCAGGTAGGCATAAACATTCTCCCCCCTGCAAAGAGTTAGAGTCATTCAAGAGACGGGGTCAAATGACAGCATATGCAAATTATTACATTAAAATGGTAGAATGATTGACCGGTAGCCCATATCCACACAGGAAATAGTACATCTACAGCAAGCTTATAAACAATGTATAAACATTGGATAAAACCAAGTCTAATAGTAGGCATGTGGGGATAATGTTTAACACAAGTTCAGTCTGAAATCCCATAGGGTAGAGCCAACCTTTTTGTTGCCTCCTCCTTTAGCTGGGTGTAGGCCACATGGCCCTTCACTACATGATCAATCTAGGGGATGGATAAAAAAACAACTACAGTCACTGTGGCTTGCAGTGTAGGTTCCCTTCAATCCCAGTCTCAATGCACCATAAGCTCTCACCAGTCTTCCTGTGGCACTCTGGCCTCCCTCATTAAGCCACATTTCGGGCACCATTGCCGACAGGTAGGGTCCCCAAACCCCAGGGACAAACAAAGGCTGCTGGCTGATCTGAAAGAGGGGACAGCACCGTGTTCAGCAAGTGTGGAAAAGGGGATCAACAGATTAACACACACAAGGATGTGTATTCTGAAGCCAGACACACATCACGTTGGTGGATAAGAGGGAGCGTGTTCAGGATGGCCGATCCTGAAGGTTTGGGCCTAAAACAATGGGGGGAAAACTGGGTGGCATGAGATTAGGTAGGCACGGACACTTAAACACCGTGTAGCATTGTGTAGACATCCTAACCACAAACTGCTTGGCTGGTTTTCAAACTAAACCCTCAGCGGGGGGTTCACATTTGGGTGTTAAGGCAGACATATCTCGGGTACTGTATTAACTAGAGCAGTGGTCACCAACCTTTTTAGGCCAAAGATCACCGACCTTTGCCTTGGTGACCCGAAGATCTACCTATTGAGGCGTTGAGAGACAGAACAGACTCCAGACTGAACTTACAACTTAACTTTATATTTGGCCTTATTGTAATTGAATGAAATCAAACACTTTGTGAACAATATGAACAAGAAAAAACACTTTTGCAATGAGCAGGCTGGATATGAACGGTTTTATTTATAAACTGAAGTTACAACACAACACTGACAAATTTCTCATGTGACAAGTCAGTGTGATGGCTGTGACTGAACACTGTCTGTGAGTGCCTTGTAGTTTGGCTCATAAGCAGAGACAGCCAGTCTGAGGCAGTCTGTGAGGTGTCTGTCAGTAAGCCGGCTCCTGTACTTGGATTTGGTGATTTTCATCTGTGAAAATGCCATTTCACAGAGGTAGGTCGATCCAAAGTAGGCACTCACTTTTAGTGCACATGCACTGAGGAGAGGAAACTTCTCTCGGCTGACAAGTCCCCAAAAGTCACTGTCCCTTGACCTGGCTTTCAGCTCAATGTCATTTTGCAAATCAAGCATCTCCATGTCCACTCCACTTGGCAAAGCAAATGCTTTCTCGAATTGGTCTGCAACCTCCTCTGTATTAATAGGCAGGAATGGGTTTGAAAGAAATGCAGCAATATCCTTCATGATTTCTAACTCACCAAAACGTCGACTGAACTCCGCTGCCAGTTTGTCCAGGTGCACACAGTACTGCTCAGGGTGAAAGTCAGAAGAGTCTTTGATGGACTGTGACATTTTTTCCAGGTTTGTAAAGTGTGTCAGCGTCCCTTTCCTCAGATTCGTGGTCCAGACACAGAGTTTGGCCTTGAACGCATTCACTGCGCTGATCATGTGGAGGAGGTGCCGGTCTTTTCCCTGGAGTTCGTGGTTGAGCGAGTTCAGTTTTCCGGTTAGGTCCGTCAGAAACCCCAGGTCCAGTAGCCACGCATCCGTTGAAAGTTCCTCGTGCTCCTCGTTCCTTTTCGACAGAAACGTCTTAATCTCAGGCAGCAAGTCAACAAATCGCTGCAGCACTTTTCCGCGACTCAACCACCTGACATCAGCATGCAGAAGCAGGTCTCCATACGCCGAATCGAGCTCATCCAATAACGCCTTGAATAAGCGATGCTGAAGCGCTTTTGCTCGAATCGAGTTTACCACTTTGACCACCAGTGACATGACATGAGAAAAGTCCACAACTTTCCCAGCCAAGGCTTGCTGATGAATCACACAGTGATACTTCATGAAGTCGGGGAAATCCGGATCATTACGGCACAGTGCTATAAAACCAGCGTGCACACCGCACATTGCCGGTGCCCCATCGGTAGTGATTGCCACCAGTTTCTGAATGGGGATGTTCTTTTCACGGACATAGCTTTTAAAAACGTTGTAAATATCCTCACCTCTCGTTCTCTCTTTTAATTGGAGAAGAGTGAGGAAGTCCTCCTTTGTTGTAAAGTCCTGGAAAGCCATTCTGACAAATACAACAAGCTGAGCCGTGTCCATTACATCCAGCGATTCATCAAACTGCAGTGAAAAATATTCACAGAGTGACAAGTCCTCCAACACCCGTTGACCAACGTTATCCGACAGTAACTCGATCCTTCGTGTCACTGTTGTAGGACCAAGAGGCACAGCACGGAATGCAGCTTTTATGTCCTCTTTGTTTTTGAAGGTGCTGCAAACAGTCTCTGCGGTGACGGTCAATAGTTCCTTAAACAAATCCCCATCTGTAAAAGGTCTCTTGTGTTTAGCCAAAATGTGGCTAATACGAAATGACGCCTCAGTTGCAGCCCTACTTTGAGACGTAGGTTGTGAGAAAAGCGACTGTTGAGCCTTCAACTCCACTTTCAGCTCCTGAACTTTTTTGGCGCGGATTGCGCTCTTTGGTGGATAGCAGTCTTTGAATTTCGGATGGTTAGTGTTGTGGTGCCGCTCCAAATTCCCTCGCTTAGACAGTGCCTGTGGCTGGTGGCACAACATACACACACTCTTGTCTTTTACCAAGGTAAAGATGAATTCCTCCTCCCATTCATGATGGAAACTGTAGTTTTTCGCCCTCTTTCGTGGTGCCTCTGCCATGCTTGCTAACACTATGTGGACAACACGGCCGGGTAAATAAACAAACCAACGGCAACCACGCCCACAGGTATCCTGGGATAGCAGGTCTCTCAAAGGTCGTCTTCGGGAAAAAACGCCCATTTATTCTGTCGGTGAATTGCTTTGCAACACGCACAGGCCAATATGCAAATCCAGGTACAAGAGAACGCGCGTTCAGTTTAAGAATCCTCCGCGTTCATGAATTAGTCGGAGATCAGTATTTCTGAAATTATTTTGGAGATCGACAGGGAAAGTCTCCGAGATCGACACGTCGATCGCGATCGACAGGTTGGCGACCTCTGAACTAGAGCAACCCATAAGGAAGTCCGAGTCACTCATTTTTTGAGCAGCACAAAAGGAGCCATTTGGTTGAAAACCACTAACCGCCATGTGGCAGGACGACGTTCCACAGATCACAGCCATGCGCGATGTGATTGGCTGGTCCTCACATGGCAGACGGAAACCTCGTACATCTGCACCAATCACGCCTGGAAAGACAAAACACATTTTAAAATAATAGTATTTGCCTTCCTTTGGAGAAGTTAACTAGTGCCTGGAGAGGCTGGGAGTGTATAATTACACCAGGAAGAAAGACGACTTCTAATAGTCAAACGTTTTCACCCTGACCCTTTGAAGTAGGTCTGTGACCTTCACGTGGAATTCAGCAGTGACAATAAGTGCTGGAATAATGTTTGCCAAGCTGGTTTGAGTTTAAAGGGTGGTAAGAGACACGGGTATACACACTCCAGGGCGTACATCACCACGGTACGTACAACAGTTAAACCACGGAGTGCTTTAACCTTTGACTGGGGTGACATTGTGTGATCAGCCGAGGTCACAGCAGAGTTCATCAGCAGTTTAACGCTCTGAACAAAAAGCAGATGTCTGCATTTGGAGCCAGAGGATAAAGCTTGTGCTTATGAAAACAAACATCAGGAATGACTTGTGGGCAAAGTCCAAAAGAGTGTGGCGGGTTAGGCAACGTGAACCACCAACGGACCATCGGCTCAGCTCAAACCTTCTGGAATTGGACAGGTGACCCCACAGTACCTAAGCCTCCAGCGTGGGCATCTATGAGGGAGGCCCCCACGGCAGTGCCCCTGTCCAGCCCCAGACCGGCTGCAGCCTCCTGGGTGAGGCCCTCCCCCACATGGCTCCCTGGACAGCAGGTCAGGCTGCCTGAAAGCAGGGGAACACATACCAGACTCACTGAATGACAGATTATGCAGAGATGCCCATTGTGAAACGAAAACTAGCCGTGTGAGGTTGTGATTTCAGGTGTGACCCCCGACTGACCTATTTTGGAATGGTTGTTTTCCAGCAGGTCCTCCAGGCCGATGTCTGTCCAGAAACTGGAATCCCATCCGTCTATGGGGCAGTAAGTCCACTTACACACCAGAGTGCATAAGGACCTGGAGACGAAGGCACACTTGATCTGACACAGTCCTGACCCAGCCACATTCCACTGTCGTTCACACAACCATTAAACGCAGTGGACATCACTACAGACCATTTGCATTTCGCACCACTGCAAATACCATTCCGAGCCTCCCGCCCTCTCTCAGGGCTCACCTAGCCAAAGATCCCGTAGCCTTCCAAGATAAGAAGTCAGGAAGGTCGAAGAAGTGCGCCGCATCCTTCCAGCAGCTCTCCCTCAGATTCTGAGAAAGAATATTGACGTGAACATCTGCATCATATTCCAAGATTAAAGAATATTGACGTGAACATCTACATCATATTCCAAGATTACAGGCACAAGGAATAAGGGTTACTAAATCCACTTGAACTATTCAGTAAAAGCGCCGTGAACAGCAGCTGTAAGCCCGGAGCGCAACAATAAAAGCTTCTTGACAGTGTGACCCCTGACCTCTTTGAGCCAAAGCAGCTTCGGGGGTTGCATCTCTGGTGACATGACCCCTCCCACCCTCCTCAGGACCCTGTGGCCATAGCTGGTTATGCGAGATGCCTGCTCTGCAGAGCGATGATCCATCCACAGCACCACATTCCTTTCCTGCTCACCTACAAAGAGCATGTTTGAATGAAGTGTGCACACCTTATCTGTTTGCTTGTCATAAAAATATGCATCCCCCATTTACAGTGTAGTTGTGTACAAAAGTCCCAGAGAGATACAAACAAATATGTTTTGACAGACAGACCAAGGGTCTCTTGATCAAACTGCATGCAATTATTTGCTCCAGAATAGACTCACAAACTAACCATCTTGGTTGACGGCCACAGGCTGGAAGTTCTGGTCCAGGACCACAAGAGAGCAGGTGGCATCAAAACCAATCCCTCTGACCTGGCTTCTCTGGACTTCTTGGGTCACTCTCTGGTTTAAACACAGCACAATATTTATGTGAAATGTGAATAAGATAGCTCCTTTGGGACAATCATAAAGGAAACAAAAAAAGGTGAGTTATGTTTCATTTAACGTTTAATTTTCAACCAACACAAACAAATGTTGTCTCATTCACAACCATGTCTGTGGTAAATACTAGACCAACCGGTTGGGAATTAGCTGTAAGGCACACAAGGCAACCACTTAGGACACTTATTGACCTGTTGTTTATGGGGTTCATACTATATTATGCTGATTTTGTACTTGATATTGTGTATTCTAGTTTCTACATCATAGCTTTTTAATTATGCATAGGCCTACTGGCACTCTCATTCTATACCACATCATTGGTTGATAGGTAGTGCTTGTTTTAACTCACTGCTTTAACATCCTAATTTCCCCCAAGAGGATGAATAAAGTACCTATCTGTCTCTCAAACAATGCCAGTCATACACACATATCCCTAAGGCAACTCTTACTTTGACAGTGCTGCAACACCTAGCCCAGATCTCCGTGGATGACTGAACATAATGACCTGAGAGGGGCTCCCAGATGCTGATTGGTTCCTCTGCCGTGGTTTTAACCTGACCATCCCTGGTGACCAGAGCGGCCCTCACACTGGCAGTACCCACGTCCACTCCGACGTAGTACCTCTCCACTGAACCAACAGCAGTCATGAGAAAGACGCCTGCAGAACACCTGCACTATAGGAGGAAGAGTTGCTCATTGCTTGGAGATAGTTTCTGTTTTTTGTTGTTGCCCAATATCGTTTGAATCCTCTGTATGTTGTTAAGTAAGCTACCCTATTCAAGCGTTTTCGCACAGCAATGGTATGTTGAGTAATGTCTTCTTAACTGTAACGGTGTCAATATTTACTTTCTCTTAAACTCTACTTTCACTTAAAAAATTGAAATAGATTTGGTAACTCCTAAATATTAAACCGTAATTATGCCTTACCCGCTGACAAAAAAAAATTGTTGTTGCAGCTTCCCTTTTTTTGTCGGGGTGTACTTTGATTTGCAACGGAACGTCACAGTGTCCAAAAAGGATATCGGCCATACTACGTCCCCTTTGCCCAGCTACGGAAAAATGAATTTATTTTTATCATAAAAACATGTGAACGTGTAATTTACCATTTATTGAATTTAAGCCATAACATGCAATAACATGAATTTGGGAAGGGGGGGGGGGGGGGGGGGGGGTAGACCTAGGCAATAAGATAATGTTGTTGTACACACATTTTTCAGTCATTTTCCATGTCTTTACGTTACATATAAGTATATTTCCGGCTAACTGTGTTTTCTGAGGCTGTCATTGTCATGCTATGTATTGTGAAAGTCTCAAGGTAAACAGTCCACTGTCAGCTGTGTGTTTGGAGCAGTAATCCATCCTGGAGATGAAGGACGGGGAAAAACAGAGCAGCGGGGACAGGAAGAAACAGATGGTCCTTTACAAACATTATGGACAATGTTTGAAATCCAATCTCTCTCTCCCTCTCTCGTCTGTCCTGTACACAGCAGTGGTAGAAAGAGGCAATGTTATTAACACATGCAGTGTTCTCTACCTATTTTGCTGTGAGGCAAAGTGTATTTTCATAGGCAGTGGATTTGTCCCTTCAAAACAAAAGACAGCATGTTGTGACTGGGCCTACTTCTGATTACGGACATCCATGGAAGCAGCTGGCTAAATCAGAGGGAGGAAAGTGATGTTATCAAAAGGTTACCCATCAGGCCATGGGAGCGGAAACGTGGCCAGGGAAACAGGAAGCTTGGCCGAGTCAAAAGTAGTTTGATGGTAAATCTCCCCTACGCAGTTCCAAACACGGGTAAAAGCACAGGTGCAGGAAGAAATACAATACACTGTGAGGTGCTTAATTATTGTCAGAGGCTTCAAATCTAATAGCAAACCTGAAAGGAAAGTGGTGGAAAGGTAGGCCTATTGAAAATAATGCAAATTGTTTATAATCACATTACATAAGTACATAATGCAACTATGTGTGGACATTTGTATGTCCTTGCAGTGTCTGGGGGGTTGACATGGAGTGCTGTTGTTAAAGCCATTTGTGGACGGTACTACTATTGTGCAGAAGGGCAGCTTTCCAAAATATCCCAATTGGACATTCTGATTAAAGGTGTTAAAACATCTCCAAATGGTTGTTGTTTTGAAAAAAATGCAACTTGAGGACAAGGATTCATGAAACAAGGTTGCCTTACTCCCCTGTCTGACAAGCGTTTGGCCAAAGTGGTGTAAATGTTTGTTCATATTCAAATCTGAAACCAGACCAAGTGGAAGTATAGTGAAGAATCTGAACATAGCTTGTCATTTCAGAGCGGACCTCATGTGGTTGAGGCCTTGACTTATTTATAGCAGGGTTGAACAAAATGTGTTGAATAATGCAAGCTGTGTGACCTCACCACACAGACCAGAGTTTATTACACATTAATCATCTAATGACAATTATTCATGACAGACATATAGTATATAGGCCTATTGAAAAAGTACACATACCTCAAATTCTTAGAAGAAAGAAAAGTTTTAAACATTCACTCGTGGAATACTTTTTATACCTAGCTTTTCAGCTCAGCATCAAGAAGGGGTTAGTAGGCTACAACTACAACGGCACGATGAGATCTTCCACAGGTACGGCAGGATTTGCGATTGAATGTAGCACAAGATTAATAATTTAGGACACTGAAAGCTTCATTAAGAAGAAAGTGTTTTGAGTCTTTTGGAAGGATAGCAGTGTCTAGCTACCTTTCATAATTCGATGAATTTTTCTGTACTCGCAAACGTTTTTGATGTGTCATATGGGGGAAAAGGAGAAATGGGGTGGGGATATACGATATTGTTATAGAATCAAGAGAATATACACATAAATGAGCGGGTAACAAAATATTCAAAAACAATACGTAATCCCAGAGTACATCGCTCCATTTCTGCATTACCTAATCCCATCAGCCATTGCGGGAGGCGGGAATATGGCTGGTTGTCAAAGAAACCTGCATGTCATTACAAAGGAAACGCCCATCGCATAATCTCAAACCAATGGGAAGCTTTAGAAATGACATCATTGTTATTTTCAGTATAGCAGCAGCTTAGAAGTGGATAAAGTTCGACTCCACGTTGGAAGTGGTAGAAAGTACATTGTAGCCAGTCAGTCGTCGTAGCTACGTACACAGGGGACAATTGTTATTTTAATACAATATTTTAATTGAACTATTGATGTCCATTTCACACATCGATCTGTTTTTGTGCTAGGCTACAATTTTTTCGGTCAAGACGAAAAGTTTTCCCGTGGACAAGTTGAGTTCTGAGGCGCACCCTGTCCTAGACTGGTGGTGAGAGAGGATTGAATTTTATTACTCGAAATTATCTGTCGAAGTACATTGTTGGATGTGATTTTTTTTATACATCCCAAGAAAAGTTCAATTGATGCCTACCAAGATGGAAGCGACATTTTATGACGAATCCGTGAATGGCTCAAGTTCTCAGCACGGTGGAATGGGAGGATATGGATTTAATCCGAAAACTATGAAGCAGAGTATGACACTGAACCTAAACGACCCTAAAAATTTCAAACCTCAATTGCGAGCGAAAGCGATTGACATACTAACGTCCCCTGATGTGGGATTATTAAAACTAGCCTCTCCGGAACTAGAAAGACTTATAATACAGTCCTGCAATGGGCTGACTACTCCCACCCCTACTCAGTTTCTCTGTCCCAAGAACATCACAGACGAGCAGGAGGGGTTTGCTGAGGGATTTGTAAGGGCACTCGCGGAGCTTCATTATCAGCAACATATGCCCAATGGCTCGGAGGCGCAAACCAATGCAACCACAGACATGGCACCCGTATCTACTGTGTCCGACAATGGTATTCCGTACAGCTGCACTGTTCGTGCAGAGCCACCGGAATATACAAACTTGGGCACTTTCGGTCGGGCTGTAAACTCTGCGTCGGCACCTACTGGCGAAAGACACTCATCGGCCAGTTACACAGCCGTCACGTCCCAAAATCATCTGGACCCCCAGCGGTCAGCACAGCACGCGAGGCTACAAGCATTCAAAGAGGAGCCCCAAACGGTGCCCGAGATGACAGGCGAAACCCCACCACTATCTCCTATCGACATGGAAAGCCAGGAGCGGATCAAAGCCGAAAGAAAGCGCATGAGGAACAGGGTGGCCGCGTCCAAATGCCGGAAAAGGAAGCTGGAAAGGATTTCGAGGCTAGAGGACAGGGTCAAAAACCTGAAGACCCAGCACACAGAGTTGGTTTCCTCTGCCAACGTGCTACGGGATGAACTTGCACTTCTCAAACAAAAGGTCATGGACCACGTTAACAGTGGCTGCCAGCTCATTTTGACGCAGCAGCTCCAATCTTTTTGAACTAAAAGGGACAATGCGCTATAAGCGACTCAAGCGAGAGACATTTGAATTAGGGACCAAACGCAACTCCAAGGGGCGTGATACAAAGTTGCGCCTTGACAGAACAGCGACAACAGACCTTGTGGAATCAAGTGGTGGCCAGTCTGCCCGTTCCATTTTCACATTGTCCGGTAGCAAATGTATATAGAACATGTGTAGCACTGAGTTTCCTCACCAGTGACGAATTGTACAATAACACAGTATAAAACATTGCTTCATTGACGCACCTTTGCGCAAGGACTGACTCATGATGTGTAACTTACTGACGGAAAATTGCCTTACTTCGTTGACAATATTTTGAGGTTTAACAACTGTTAGACCTGAATGATTAGGCTACTTTGTAATAGGACAACTATTTTTATGCCTGTCTTTTGAGCACTTAAACATTTTGTATAACAAAAAATAAAACGTGGAAACAAGTGAATTGAATGATTGTATTTTGTACTAAATTGTAATAGCGTTGACATTATAAACCAAATATAGGGTCGAATTAATTAAATATAGCTTTGGTTGATTGTTCAAGTCGAGAGTGCATTATTTCAGGATTTGTTGACAGAAGTAGGGTCGGATAGACCATTGAGTCACTCCAGTGTAGCGTAATCGTCTGGTGGCGTGAATGCACGACGTGCGATTGGATAGCATCGTGTCGGAAATGAGCGGCAGGCAAGCCAAATATGGCAAGAGAGCTCTCCCGAGGACTCGCGAAGTCTATGACGAGTGGGTGTGCCTAAAATACTGCGCTGCCAGAAGTGGGACTCTTAAGACAATTCTTCGACAACCTGCGTAAACAGCTAAAAGCTAAATTCCTCTATAACACGTTCCATCAAATGTGTATATCCCATCCTAGCAAACTCAGTATTCACCAATTGAATGTATACTAACTATATTAAACGAGTAATTCACCAGTTCAATGCAAATTATTACGGAGAAGTAATCCGATTTATTTCCAAACGTCTTTGTGAAAAAATTATAATAATACAAACATATTTACATAATTGGTTGCTGCTCAGGCTAGATTTCACTGTTGAGGGGTATTCTGGAACATTTTGTTAGAGAACAAAAGTGTTACCCCATCCCTGCATGTTTCTCTCTTCCATCACACCTGTTTCAAATTAATGGATTGTTAACAAGGTCAGCAAACGCCTGATAACGAGCCATTTATTTCAATCAGGTGTGGAAGAGGGGAAACTTGCAGGGCAGAGGATCACGAGGACCAGGATAAAGAAAGGCTGATGTAGAGTATGGAGCCACACAGGGCCCTTTCTCTACTGCTCCCTTTTCCTTCATACAGCATCACTCTCGTCTGACTGGCTGCACCTCAGTTATCAATCTGTCCACCTAGAGACCTTCAGTGGCCAGAGAGGCCCTTCATCCCTCTCCTACATACATCTGGTCTGGCTGAGTCTCAACTGATGAGCAGGCCCTCCTTGATGGCGAGGCGCTGGCGGTGCACGTGGTCCTGCTCCAGCTCCTCGTGGCTGGGGTGCCACAGCCGAGACAGGATGCGCTCCATGTTCAGGGCGTACATGGTGTGAGAGGGCATCACGCCACGGTGAACCTGCACCCAAAGCAGGAGGGCTACAGTGAGTCGTCGTTTCAGGCAAGAACGGTGCATTCAGCCACTCGGTTTGTGTACAAAACAGTGCATGCAGTACTCAGTCCGATTTCTTTGTGAGGGGATCCTCTCACCTGTAGTGCTTCCAGTAGATCGAACATGCCGATTGGAGGGAGGGGAGCAGGGATGCTGTCACTGGAGCAGGCCAGGAGGAGGGCGGCTTGTTGCTCAGCCTCGTCTGGGGACACTTGTGGGGGTGGGCCTGCGGGGAGCGAAGCACTTGGAGGGGGGCTAGGGTTGGAGGAAAATTGCCCCCAATCAATAGCAAGGCAGTCACAATACTAATGAAAATCATCCAAATCTGAGATTCAGACTTTAGAATTGTACATTTCAATTTGAAAGGCTTTGAAAAAAAGAGGAAAAAAAAGATTTCCAGGCTATGTTTTGGTAGACGTATTAAAAAAATCCTCCAACTTAGACAAGTTACTGATTTTATAAAAATTGGAAAGTTTCTTGTTAATCATTAACGATATGTTATGGGTGCCAAATTGAAGGGCAGTTGGTCATCACATCATATTGGTCCAGAGATGGTGCTTTCCTCTACCCGTGGCTTGCCACTGACCTAGCCTTAATCAATGAAACACAAATCAACGCTCCAGAGTTTCCAACTTCCTTACCATTCAGTGACACTGTGATAGGCAGCCAAGCTGTTTTTTAGGTAGGGCTGAGGTGTGACATCACTGCCAAAGGCATAGGGGAAATGTCCATCCCGTAGTCGGTAAGCTTTCCTCCGGGTCACTATAGCAGTAAGGACGTCCTTCAAGTGAACCTGCCAGTGAAGAGATTCTAACTGAGTGCCTGAGAAGAGCTTCATGCCCACCCCAACACACATACACACTCCATATGGTCCTAACCAATGCAGTACACACCTCCACAGCATGGACCATGCTACTGACAGCGTCCTCGGTGACGTTGTCCAGGCCCACCTCAAAGGCCGTTACCATCATGCGGGCCTCTAGCTGGCCCCGAGTGGGCAGCAGCAGGGTGTGGGCACTCAGGCGCAGCTCCTCCTCCTCTGACCCCACCTCCCGGGGGCTGAACGGCTGGGCTGCACTCAGGGGGTTCTGGGGCTGGAAACGATGCTGGAGCCCAGGCAAGTCATACAAACACCCGTTACTGGGCCATATTTCAACGGAAGGGAGGGCAGAATCACGTTCATGGCATTTCATGATGTGCTTCTGTCAACCACAGTCGATTTCATTGGACTTACGTCAAATTTCTGTCTAGAGGAGAATTTCTTTTTTCCCTTCGGTTTGCCAGGCTTGGAGGTGGAGCCCACTGTCCACTGTAGAGACCCTGCTCCCTCTGGAACATGAACAAGTCAAAAGAGCATCTCACAGTATGACATATAAAATCAACAATGCAATGTCTCCAGATACTCAACAACTTTGCATATTAAAAGGGAGGCCAATCTGGAAAGGGCTGCACGACTATAGTTTCAGCACATATCTCACTGACAACATACCTGGTGTTGAGACGATGATCTGACAGCGAGTGAGAATGGCCAGGAGGAAGTCATTATGAACATGGACTGAAGGGAAGGAACGAGAAAAGACTGAAGTCAGTTGCAAAGTTGGCAGATATGAGATGTGGCTCACCATTGGCAACATTAGAGCTTTGAAGATTCTTACACAGTTTGATATACCTAGAGCTAGCTAGTTACAAACCGTTTTCTTGTGCCAGGAGACGACGTGCTTCAATGTCGAACTCCTCCTTACTTATCTTCTGTTTGAACCATAGTTTCAAGTTCGCCCAATAACTGTAAGGTACGTGCAATGTTATGTTATAAATAGGAGTAACCTCCAACAACCTGAACAAATGTCAGATATCTAAATAACCACAAACCAAATATAGTAGTATCATCCATACTATAATTTTTTGCACATTATTCTAGCCACAGCAGCTAGCTAGCCAGCTACTGTCTAGTGTAGCTAACTTCCTACAATCATTTCGGCGTTGTCACATCTAGTTTGAAAAGCTTGATAAAACAACAACACAGCAACAACTTTAACCAATAACTTACTGCTTAACATTATCACCAATTACTTCAGTTAAATTTTTCTTTGCTATTTCAAGCTCACTGGAATGGGCTGCCATTGCGATACTAGATTTGACGTAAAAACTCCGCGCCAGTAAACCAGCCTTCTTTCTCTGCGGTTTCTGCCAGCATTTGCTTGGCCACCATTGTGTAGCAGCGCCACTCAGCGGAATGAACAGCATGTCACCCTGGCACTTAACATTGCTTACAGTTGGCCAGCAGAGGGCAGACAAGACCCACACAGCATTGTCCATGCTACGCTTCTCAACGTGCAGCTAATTAGAAAATAATCAGATCTAGTTTATTTTGGTATGGATGTAAAGACTTGGCCGCGTTTCCCAGATTCTTTAACAAGCTTTTAGAATCTGGGAAACGCGGCCAATTTAATAATATAGCTGTAAGCAGAAAAGACGGATTCCACCTCAAAATGGCAAAATATTGAAAAATTGACATATTAGAGGGTTACAACTTTCAACAAGGGAACATGGCAGGATTTCACAGTTCCAAACTCTAAATCTCTGCATGCATCCGGATTTGAACTACTACACATTAGCTTCCAAATACCAGGCTACGCTCTAGCAAACTGAGCCACAGGCGCTTTCAAGTGCGTGAGTTCGTGAGTGTCCGAGTAACGTGTCCAAAGCGGTCTTACAATATCGATCAAAATACAACTTTTACACACACAATGCTAGAAAACCAATATGCTGGCTATATGTAGCATGATCTTATCTACACAATTCAACAGTTAAGGCGCTTTTTGTGTAGTATTTACCTCAGAGAAAAACATTAGCAAATGTGGAGGAATTAAATATATTGGCTACTGCTAATCTATGCTGCTATTTCATATGTTCTAGCAGTCTCTGTTTCATAATCAATACCTCAGATTTACTAAATGTGGAATGACAATGCTGAACATATATTCCAAATGTAATCAATGCTTCAATTAGAACAGATAATAATGAACTTATGCACCAGGATGTTTTTAAGTCTGTGAAAGGTGCACCATATACTGGGGAATGTAACCTTTGATGTGAGGAGGAATGCGATAGATCAGCATGCTGTCAGGGGAGGTGAAATGGTAACACTATGGGCTGGAATGGGCCTCAGAACTCTTGAGAGTAAAAGTGTCAACACTTTGAGATAAGAACTAGGCAGGCCATGGAGGATGTAACTTTTTGCTCCTGGATGTCAACAGACCTTGGGATGGTCTGTCCCCCCATTGGATATTCTGTCCTCCCATTGGATATTCTGTCCTCCCATTGGATACCACAGATGAATCATTGCTATGTTTGACAAGCGGAGGATTGATCAGAAGACCAGAAACCGGTATTTCTGTCAGGATCCAAAAATTGTAAAAAGATGGCCGTGGCTGATTTTGAACCTCTGACCTTACACTAGCTACCACTTACTAGCTCTAGCTACTACTAGAACAACTATAACAAGGCTGTATTTGTTGTCCAGGTATAACAACAAATGAATGGCCAGTGTCCAGAAGACTGACATTTTGTTCAGATATAGTAATATAACATAACATAATTGGACATATGGTTTCAGAAAAGAATAATTTAGCTGTTTCTCACTATATCATGGCGGACCTAATAGTTCCTTGAGGCTTTTTGTTCCCCATGAGAAATGAGGCAAGTACACCGTGTTTCAGAAGAATTGGACAAATGGTGTGGAAATGCCATCACTTTGAAAAGGGGACATTTGGGCATGGCCTCAGGTGAAATGTGGGCCATTCTTGGTGAGGGGGTTAGGCCTGTTGTATCAATGTGCCACATTTCAAAACATTTTACCAAGGAGATCCTGAGTTATTGGGCCAAATAGGTTACTAGAATATTAATAATAATACCAACAAACACAATAGGCTTCCTTTTGACAAAGGAATTCTAATAAACAAAATAAGGTCAGTTCAACGCCCTACAATTCACAACCATAATCCTATTAGGTGAGTGTTAGACTATTTCACGTTAGCTGCGAAATTAACTGACAAGTATCAAAAATGTTGTTTGTATCTTTTTTTATTAAGTAAAAGCGAAAATATAGACCCTAGGAAAACGGGTCAATTTGCTAAGAAAACATAGGTTGGAAAATCAATTCGATTCAGCAGTTTTTTTGTTTTCTGCGCTCTTTGTGCTCTGAGAGCAGAACTAGAATAAGTTATTCAACATATTAGCTCACCATTTTCCTTTGCGGGGCTTTACTGTGGGGCCCTTCTGTTTTAACTTGTCTTAACTAGGCCACGAAAACAGCTGAGCATATGGGCAGTGGGCCTAATAACTCCCTCCCTAGACTGAAAAAAAGACACTGACCCATGACCTCAAACATGGCTCATATTACAATTCGTGAAAAAAGGGTAATTTGGAGCTTACAAAGCAATACGGTTGGTGTTATTGAATATACTGACATTGCTACTTAATTTGGGAAAAATAGATATATTCAATTTTAATGTAGAAACACCTACAGCACAGCAGGCCTACATGTCATTAAGATCTCATCATATATAGCAATGTAGACCGTGGAAATATCTTGATGAAGTGAATGCTCTTTGAATGCTGGCAGACAAATATTTTAATATCTGCTAAACTGATGTTGAAACTTGGCTTGACAAAGAAACTAGTTATCATTTCAATGCTCAAGTTGTCCTGTTTTTTATTTATTATCTCTGGATTAAATACAATGCGGGGATTTGCGTTTGTGTGCTATCAAAACAAATTACATTAAAGCTTGGCAAAGACTTCTGTGTTATATGTCTTGCTGAAATATCACACCATGTCGTAAATTTATGTAAGAGGAAAACTCCATCTGTCTTAGACTGAGACTTCCTAGCTCCCAAAGAAAAACTATCAATCAAAGACCTTTCTTCATGGAGAAAGATAATGAATTGGCTCTGTGAAGAAGAAAAAAATGGGTTTGTGGTGGTACCCTGTTCCATCCGAGTCTATGGGTTTCCATCTCATATGATATCACCATTGGCTGGTTGAGGCTCACAGGGCTGTCTGTTTGAGATAAATGGGTCTCTATGGGGATTCCCAGCAATGGATGTCCTTGAGCAAACATCAGGCACATAGAAGCCCCACAAACATTTTCCGCAAATCGTCTAAGCCCAGGACTGTTTCTGTGTTCTTCCACACAAGTCCACTGTGACAGAGTTGGCTTTCACTCTTGAAACCTCCATCAGTCTCCTGAAGACCACCAATGTGTTTACCAGTTTTCCTGGGCTCGAGTGTGGTCTCTCTCCAGGGCCAAAGATGTCACCTTGCCTCTTCCAGCCTCTGAGAGCACAAGGCTAAGAACGGAAGGTATGTGACTATGCAAAGTATCAGGGTCATGGAATATGTTACTGCGACAGTTACTGGCAGACTAACCTCACTCATGTGGACCACATGGTGGAAGCGACTTGTGTGGGTTTTTTATTGTGTTTGAGATGTCATAAGTGAAACAAAACAACAACTAAAGAACATGAGCAGACAATTATGCTTAAACTCTATTTCTACCATCTGTCTGTCTGTCTGTCTGTCTGTCTGTCTGTCTGTCTGTCTGTCTGTCTGTCTGTCTGTCTGTCTGTCTGTCTGTCTGTCTGTCTGTCTGTCTGTCTGTCTGTCTGTCTGTCTGTCTGTCTAACAACTAATACAGTGATGCTAACAGAAGGGTAAGGCTCTGGACTCTGAGCTTTTTAACAGCTGGTAGCCTGTGCAGCCAGTCCATCTCTCTCTACCAGCCTCGCTCACCTTGAGAGGCCCCATCACTGTCCAATGCAAATATTAGACAATCTGTAAAAAATGTAACTTAGTCGTTCATGGAAAACTCTTTCTCTCTTTCCCTCCCAGCCATACCAGCACACAAAGTCATCACCCATACAGTAGGACCAACATGAAGAATATAGGTATTTACTGTGTGCAGTTCTAAACACACTAGGAAGTTGTTTTTTTTGATTTCCAAAATGTTTTAGATACACGTATTTTTACGGTAAAAGACACAATCTTTCTGCTATTTGGTAAGAATGAATGACCCAGGATAAACTGTCCAAGACATCCAGTTCTACGTTTGCTTCTAGAGCTGTTTATGTTGATTGTCTGTTCCAGTCTGGCCCTAACGTACTATGTAAATTAAACACATGTTCATGTTTATATAATTGGCCTTACATTTTCTTTTATCGATTAACTGTCTCCAAACTACTATAAACTCTGAAGTGCCCCATTTGGTTTATTTTAACAACCTGATTATCTTTAATAGACATTTTGATGACTGGCGGTGATGGTAAGTTTGGTTAGGTCTTACTTGGTGTAATGTTGCTGCTATTGTATTGAATGATGGAATTAGCTGATTATATTTGGACCATTTTTTGTTGTGGCAATTCTCCAAAGCATCACTGAAATACACAGTTTTGTTAGGGGACATACAGAATCCATTAATCAGAGGGATAAGGGCAGAGTCTTTCTGATATGG
Source organism: Hypomesus transpacificus (assembly GCF_021917145.1). NCBI lineage: Eukaryota > Metazoa > Chordata > Actinopteri > Osmeriformes > Osmeridae > Hypomesus > Hypomesus transpacificus. The sequence goes on from NC_061069.1 coordinate 3,391,515, forward strand.
GTTTACTGTCAGTGTTTTGGTAGAGTACAGCAAGGTCTATTTTTCTCCTCTCCTGTGTGATTATTTACCCTTCAGATGGAGGCTGTTTGTACAGCCCATAGGGAGTCGTGACCCTTTGAATGAAAAAATATTTTTGAAAGATACAGCCCAAGCACTTTTGTGTGGAAAGAATTTCTCTGTATTTAAAAGGAAGAGAGAGAGAGAAAAAAAAACTTGGAAATTTGGACAGATTCCATCCCAGTGCCTCCCCGCTCATCTATTTTCTTCCTCTTCATCCGTTCTGTCTGAAATGTGTTTCTCGTTGTCTGTCCCCATGCCTCTCACTTACTCTCTGCTTTGTTGCCATTTTTTCAGAGCACAAGAAACACTCAAAACAAACCGTAATTCCACCGATTTGTTTTCCAAAGATACTTGTTTTTCACAGGCTCACATTGAGATTTAATCAGCTGCAAAATGAGAAAAGCAAAACAGCAACACACATACACTACTGCAAGGGAACTGTTCAAACACAAAGCAGGACATGGTCCATGGTTGCCACAAATACAGCAAAGAGAGAATGTTTTCCATAAGATAATTTACTGCTTCCTCAGGACGCCTGGTCCATTTTCCACGTTATTATAATATTTAATAGTACTCATACACCATCAAGCATTTCAAGTTACTTGCATTGGAACTTTCAAGATGCTATTACAAATGTATTCAAAGCTATTTACATACCTCTATAATTAGTTGCCTTACCATTTTAGTCTCTGGTCTATGAATAACATGGATATATGATGGCCACACCCTCGGATGGATTCTCATTGTTGTCTCCCTGTTAAAAGGTAGGCCTGGTCTAGCCATCACTTGTCTAAGTCTAGAAACCCCAGGTAATACCATAGTCTGGTTTCAGGTCGAACAGGATCTTGGAGCCTGCGGGAAAAGCCACTGCTCTACCAGCAAGATGCTGCTCACAGGATACCAAAAGCTTCTCGACTCTGGTCAACCCTCACAGCCAGGCCTACGATGAGGATGAAGGCACTTTATCAAAACCCCTCCACCTTTAGTCAACTGTGATATGTGGTTTTGATATAAAATAAGGTGAGATCACTGTCACACATTAATGTTGCCCGGTCCATGTCTGTGAGTATGATGGGAGCTCCAGAGAGAGTTTTGGGACATGGCTGAGGGTTAGGCGGCCCATGCCCTTCCCCTAGCCTCAGTCTATGGGTCTGATCATCATGCGGACCCCCTTCATGGAGTAGAACCCTCCCCCGTAGTCGGCCCAGAAGATGCCGTCCTGGAACTTGCTGCGGTAGACCCCACCGGTGTACCACACACCGTTCAGATTGGCCTGACCACACGTGTTGTACCACCAGCCACCTTTATGGAAGTGTGCACAGTTACCTGTGTGGACACAGTACATGGCTCATTAGCATGGAACCACCAGGAACGTTAGCCTCATGCGTTACGTAAACTCACATGCACACACAGGTCAGCAATTACATTGACGGAAAATCGAGTAAGCACCCCCGACGTGAAGTTAAAACCCAGAAACAAAACGCCAAGCGTCAGCCACCTGAGAAGGCGTCCTTGTCTCGGTCCAGGGTGGTGAACTGTTTGCCGTTGTGGCTGCTGAGGGAGTCTCCGGCGTTGCCCTGGTAGGTGCCCAGCCTCAGCCGGTAGCCCTCGCTCTCAGGCTCCAGGTGGAAGCTGCTGTACTCAGCATACACCTTCTTCCCCACCCAGTCCTCCAGCTCCACCAGGAGGCGGTAGTCGCCCTGCTTCCCCATGTTGTAGATGCCCTCCAGCCCCAGCCAGTACTCACCGTCAATGTTGCCAAAGCCATTCTGAGACATGGGGAGAGTCATGAAGTTAGTTGTTTGTTTTGTGGTATGGGTTGTTCAGAAAGAGAATGAAAAAGAATGTGCTGTAGGGACGCAGTGTCTCACTATCTATTTTAGAAAGACTATAATCTTGTTTTGTGGTCTGGTGGATAATCACTGAACTTTTGCCAGAGCACATGACAATTATTATCATAAATTCTATCAAACCCGATCTGAACTGTCTAGGCTATTTGTTATAAAGCATAAAAATCCTATGATGTAGCCATTCTTTAACATTGACTCAAAGCTACATCTGTCAACCCCTAACAAACCCTGGATCACTGCTAATGGCAAAACAGCCCCAGTGTCCCTGTCGAATAACTATGGCCTATCTGGCCGTTTGCCTTCTCCAGAGCTCCTTGACGCAAAATGTCTGTGGTTTCTGATTGTGGATTAACTAGATCATGCAGAGATGATGAATGATGTGGGGTTTCTGTCAGGGGCTTGCTTTACTGCATGTGTGTAGATGTGGTGGCGCTTTGTGGGAGAAGCAAATCAATGCTGAACAGAGTAATTGACTTTCAGTTAAACATAGGTTAGCCTGGCAGGTCGGAATGGAACACTGGATCAGCAAGGCCAACGGAGATAGTTCACCTCATCTGCTCAAGGGGGAGACCTATGATATGCATAGCTTGCCCAGCACTCTGGTGGTTTGGAGTGCAAAGGCAGAGATTGAGCTGTGGAACATACCTTCATGCCGGTTCTACTCAAATTTCATAATGGGAATCTAAAACTAAATCGCCTCCGAGAAATATGCTGACACACTCGTTACTTTAAGTGAAAACATCAGGGTCTGGGCTCTGGAAACGTTCCCTGGGACCCCAGATGGTTCCTTGGGATAGGTCATGTAACAGCCCTCTGCTGTCTCTGGAGGAGTAGTTCCTACCAAAAGCGGTTTGACAGGGATGCATTTGTCATCACCTTATAGTTGTCCCAGTTCCTGAAGAAGTTGATGGATCCGTCCCTCCTGCTCTGGATGACGGTCCATCCTCCGTTGTCCAGGCCCTGCTCACACCACACCTGCATGGGCCGCTCAGCCTCGTCTGGTTTGAGCAGGTACATGCCGCTGGTGCTGTGGCCCGCCTCCTGAGCCTGCTGGCAGTCTCGATAAGGACCTAAGGGCAGGACAGACAAACAGGCAGGCAGGCAGGCAGGCCAACCAGCAGGCAGGCAGGCAGACAGACAGCAAGACAAACAGACAGACAGGCAGGCAGATACGCAGACAGACAAACAACAAACAGACATAGTTTGTTTCAGAATTTACATGAGAGAGTAGTGCACTGAGTTTGTTGGGTGTGAGATGGTGACTCTTTGGTCTGATATGATAAATCTGGTCTCTAGGACTAGGTAGGTCCACGCACCTGGCTGGTGGTTTGAGGTGAACCTGAATTTCTGCTACTTTGTGGTTAGTGAAACCATGTCATGCCAGCCTGGGCTGTGTCCTTGCTCTTGCATGAGAGAGAATAAACCTGGAGAGGATTCAGTTTCCTACACTGCTGCCTTCAAATCCTAAACACTTTATTATTCTTGGATGGGTACGATCTAAATGTGTCAGGAATTTCGGTTGATGAGTAAAATTGCATGGGCTGGTTCTTTTTCTTCTCTTTCCTTCTCTTTTCTCCCTACCTGTTTTCAGACATTACAACATTATTTCCATCAAGGTCTGCGTTGCACCTAGTTTTAGCTGAATGTGCAGACCCTTAACAAAACAAGACCATAGACCGTTAAGCTGTTCCATTGTTCTGACTCTACCAGTGTATTTTACAGTCCCTCTCACTCCCTATCCCAGTCACACAGAATTTCGAAAGATCACCCTGTCCAGTCAACCATTCATTAAAGCTTTTTGTCTTACCCTCAGCACTGAAGTTGGCCTGTGGTGGCTTCTTGACCTCCAGGGTGCTGCCTGTGGGCGAAGGCCCAGAGCGGGAGCCCCGTTCTCGGGGGAACGTCCTGCTATGGTCCCTCTGAATCTCGTTGGTGAAGCGTGGGATGCTGACAGGGATGTTCTCCGGAACCACCTGCACCAGTGGAGGTCCCAGAGGAGGCTGCTCGTGCCGGCGCCCGTACACTTGCAGACAGCGCTCCTCCAAGGCCCCGATCAGCACAGACTGGTTGTTGACCACGGCCGACAGGGCCGAGTAGCGGACCTCCAGCTCGCGGTAGCGCGCGGCCAGGCGCAGAGACTCGGCCGTGGCGTTGAGGATGCGTCCCTCCAGCTGGGCCAGCTCCAGGGAGTTGTCCCTCTTCCTGATGATCTCGTGCAGCAGCTGCATGTAGAGCTGGGTCACCCTGGAGTTCATGTTCCTGCTCTCCTTCCTCAGCAGCTTCATCTCGTTCACCATGTTGCCGTCCACGTCCACCACCAGCTTGAGCGTCTCCATCTCGCGCCGCTGCTTGGAGAGGAGGTCCCGCACCGCCGCCACGTCCAGGCGCGTCACGCGGTCCTTGTCTGTCGACGGGACCTGGCTGGCACAGATAGGGCCTTTAATCTTCTGCTCGGGGACCAGGAAGGTGTACGAACACTTCTTGGGTTCCCCGTCCGCCCCTTCCTCAGTGGCCCGTCGTCTCCGTTTCAGGGGGGAGCCCCTGGTGAGGCTCTCGATGGTGCCCCACAGGGACAGCCCCACCAGAACCAGCAGGCTCCATGTCCTGGGGTCCATAGCTCCTTTCCTCTTCTCCTTTCCCCCAGCAGGCCTGTGTGTCAGCTGAGGAGCTAAGAAAAATAAGAGAGTAGGTTAACATAAAAAAACATCAAGACCCCACAATGTACTGGAACCTTGTATGTGTTTAAAACCACTGTAACTGCCAACATAATTAGGATAACCGAATGCATGACGTCCTGTCTAGATGCCCAACAATAACTGTGTCGAATAATGAAGTGTCTGAACTTTGAAATAAAATGGGAAAACTAGGAAACCTCAACGATCCTAATTAAATATATTGCTTTATTCTTGGCAAGATGTACCACTTCAACTGCACTTTTCCCTGCTCAAATCTGTAAGAAGTCCTGATATGGTCTCAGTTCACTCTCTTTTGGGCATTCCTCCATCCTAAGCTCCATATCAAGGGTGTGTTTGGTCTGTTTCTCATACTCATTCATTTCCATGGCTTAGTCTGACTGCCAAATCCTTAAGCCTGCATCGTGTGGACTGATGAAATGCTTTTGTCTTTGTAAAATGGTCCGGGTATTAAGTTGACATTGAGACGTTTTGGATGTATAAACATAAGCGTTTGTGTTTGTCCAGAGGAGGTGGTTTAGATTAGGACCATACTTGTGTGACAAGCCCTGCCTCAGATCGATGACACCCAGTCGTCTCCTCTTGACATCTTGGTCATGACTAACTTTGACTAACTTTAGGATTCAGGTCCTATTTTTCTTAGCTGACCCAAATGCTTTTCAAAAAACATTTGGTTCAAGATGTGTTTGGAAAAGAATGAAGGGCAAGGATGTGTGAGCGGGAGCCGCATGAGTAATGTTTTCTGGGGTCTATTTTTGGTGGAGAGGCTCACATTTTGATCTTATTGGTCTTGACAGCGGAGCAACCAGAGAGAGGTGGGCAATGTTGAAAAATGCATGCTAAGTGAAAGATCCCTCCTTTCATATTCAATGGCTGGCTTGGCTCAGGAAGTGGGGCTAATGGCAGGCCAACTTCACTGATGTTGCTCTCCTGGCCAAACCTAACTAGAATGCCGTGTGTTGAGGATGTGGCCAAGAGGGCTTAAATAACCGTCATCAAACACTTTTGACAGGCGCACAATATGACCTACTTTGCATCAATACCCTTCAAAAACAAATCCTCTCTGTATTAGAGCATATATAGAGGAAACAGGACTGAAAGAGTTCTGGATGGAGAGAATGTGTGTGTGTGTGTGTGTGGGGGGACGACTCATTCATCTTTGTGGTCTTTTCTAAAGTGTTTAGCTGCACTGAAGGGTCCCAGCTGTCCTTGATTGAACAGATCCAGAAGTATGACCTCAACCAAGACTGCTGTTGACGCTAAATGAAACCCTTCATCATTGTGGAAAGAAAATAAATAATTGTCTAATAATAATCTATTGCCTTGCATAAACAAAAAAAATAGTTTTATAGGTGTCTTCAAAGGTTTAAAAAAATATTCATGAATGGCGTGATGAAAGCACTTTTTATGCCAAAAAAAAAATACTTATTTAGTCTGGCAGTCAGACAAAACTGAAATATTGTAACAGGAGAGGTTAAATGTGGATTTTATGTGAACTGATTATAAGTTACTTTAACGATACAGCAAGGGAAATAACTGCAAATGAGGCCTGTCCGACAGCTCATAAACACTTTTAGGAGCAATATTACTCAAAGGACAGTTGTTTTTTTGGTGCTTTTTAGCTGGGGAAAAAATTGCAGTTTATTAATCATTTGACACCGGCTATTGGCTAAAAAAAATTTGATTCCATACGGCTGTTGAATTACAAGCTCAATATGAATCTTAGATCTCTTGGCCTGATGTGAGTGACAGTGTTTACACAAAGGCTCAGTGTGAATTGCATAGCGATGAATCTCATAGCCAGTTATTACATCTGGGTCTCTCATTAACACCAGACTGGTCTTCATCAAGTCAGCCACAGGGCTTCTCTTTTTTCATGGACTTATTAAAAATGTCTCCAAAAGTATGTTTTTTTTCCCTGCCCTGAGCCAAACCGGTTCCTCATGTATATTTATGAAGGAGAAGCGCTTCTCTCCACAGGTCAGACTTAGAGTAGCGACTGCCTGTGTCCTCTGCCAGTTCAGTAGAACAGTGCATCTGTTGCAGAAGTCAGCATCTGGGTTTTCTTATACATGTCAGAGAAATCTGTTCACTGGCTGGTGGACAATGAAACTGATGGTTTATATGATTTCCCTTGCATATCTAATAGTCTTAACATTATAATGGCAAGAAATATAGGAAATAGAGATTTAAATGAAATGAAGTAATAAAGAACGGGAAGCCAGAAACAAATAAACATAAGCAGTGCACACTAGAATATCTAGAATGCACATACAGCAGTTTCCTATAACCAGTTCAATAATCTGAACATGCCCTCAAGGAGAAACTCATCAAAGGTACAATCAACCAGAACACCAAACAAAAAAGCAAGAGAAGGAGCCACTTAAAACGACTGGAAAGAGACGTGTGTGCCTACCTGTCTGGTGTGTGGAGTCTAGCAGGCTCTGGAAGTGCTACTCTGGGAGGTTGCTGGGGCTGGCCTCTCAGTTGGAGGTCCTGCGTAGCTGCACGTATTCCATGGTCCGGTGATCACTGACTTCTGACTCCCCTGTCCCCTCGCTGTCTGGTCTCTGTCTAGAAGAGTAGAGGCCGCTGTAACAGGGGATCATGCAGCACTGTTCCTGTTGTGTTGAAGGAGGTCCACAAAGATTGAGCAACAGGGAAGGATGGTGAGTTTTCCTCTGTAGGATGGGAGGCAGCCCTGCCTACCACCTCTGATGTCATAGGTGTTTCTGAAGAATAACAGCTCTCCTTGCCTGATACCGTTTCACTGCAAATGAACGAGAATGATGAGGAGCCAGAGACAGCATGTTGGTATCAGTCTTGTGGTCAGTGTGTGAAGACGCTAACACACATTGTAATTCTTCCACTTGCAACTTAATACTTTCACCCTTGTTCTTTTCCCAAAATTTCCAGAGTCCAATTCCATCCTGTAAATCCCACACACATTCACCATAAATGGTTCTCTCACTGTTCTCTATTCTCACTGAAACAAGCACTCTCACATCATGTCTGTTTTAAGAAGTCTCAATCCTGACCATCCATTGGTTTAACTGCAATAATAGAAAGTCTGTTTTGGATGGGTGTACTTTTTATGTGTTTATCCCACAAGGGTGTGTATGTCGCTTGTGGCTGTCCCAGTGCTATTGGCAGCTGGGTTTATTTAGTTAGAAAGACAATACGTGGAGGTCTTAGCAGGCAAAGATGGTTTCAGGCATAATGTTTTGAACTTGGGAGTAAAATCAGACTTTGAATAAATATACTTTGGAGGGAAGGGGAAGAACTTTGTTTTTTGATACTGGTGGTCCTCTGTATATAATAGAGGAATCTAAATAAATGATATCTGGATGTAGGTAACCATGTGTTTGGAAGGAAAAATCTCCCACGGGACACACAATGAGCGTAACCGTAGGTTGAATTGATTCCATGCCACACACATTCAAGTCATTTTTTATTTACTTGTGGTCTCAAAGTTTGTAGCAACAAAAAGAAAGAAAAAAATATTAAACAAGAGAATTATAGCCAGTAAAATAGTTTTTATTGCCCTATTAATCTCTTTCAGGTCTGGCTTTGGCCACCGTTGGCTCTAGATTCATGGCTCAAGTTATTTTAGCTTTTGCACATTCCCTCTTGGCTATAGGGATAAGCCAAAGGAAGTGACTGACAATGTAGGCCAAACATTTGCCTATATTTGAATGTGTTTAAATGCCTAGTCAGAGTGTTGTTAGACATAAAGCCCTACTGGGGCACAGGCCCAGTTCATATCCCTTTTTTTCTTCCAGGCTTGCTGCGCACAATACACTACTTGGCTATAGAAACTCTAGTTTGATATCAGATTTGGCAGGGACGTCAACAGTTTATGTAAGCAAGCTTCATGTAATCTTGTTTTTATGTTTTAGTAAAAATAAGATGATCGTTAGGCCTATCATTTACAAACTTTCTTTAGTTTTGTAATGTTTTCTTAAACTACCTAAATTCTGACTTGTGTGCCGAGTCCGACACCTTGACACCCGTGCGTGCTGCGGTGGCTATTTGGCAAGCTCAGAAGAGCGCGCTGACATGGAATTCTGCGGGCATCGGGTTTTGTTTTCGGTTAAACTGCTTTGATTGGGATACTCAGTTTATTTTTTCTGGGATTATCAATCTAAATGAATGCACTGACTAATAAAGTAAATTGTTAAAACTCATACTTTTGATTTTACTGGGGCACAGCAGATTTATACTGGGGCACGTGCCCCGGTAAAAAAGAAAAAAAAAGACGCCCCTGAGTTCACGGCTCAGTAGCAAGAACTGCAGGGTTGCTGTCTTTTTGTCTTTTTCCCTCGACTTCAATCTGCGCCAAGCAAGCTGTTACACCGGCCCCCCCTTGTGGTAAAATGAAATAAAAACATATTCTAAAGTATAGGGAGAATTAACTAAATATATTAACTTGCGTTTTGTACAGCAGATCTTATATCGCGTTAGTGCAAACACGAATACAGTGTTTACATGCTGTGGAAATTATCACCTATTCTGAGTTTGACCCGTAACATGTGACGTTTCAGATTCCTAACCAATCAACAGGAATCAAACCGTCTGAAGCTGCAAAGTGCTAATCTGGACGATTAAATGGACCGCGACAGTAACCCAGTTGACTGTAGCAACTTTGTTGGTTTTAGATAGTGCAGTTGTCATTTTACCGGAGAATAATGACGTCCTAAAGGAAGAAGAGAATTGTTTTTTGACCCAGAGTAATTTCTGTAGTTCCTAAAGAGCTACGTTTTCTTTTCTTTTTTCAAACATGGTGAGTATTTTGCCTCCCAGTCGAGTACCCTCATTCGCCACTCTCGGGTTGTCCTGTTCCTGTCACAGCCACATTGTAAGCTGTCAAAAAATTATATTAGAATGGCTTGCTATTGTCCACCTGGCTTCTTTACAGAGATCAGTTGGATTAGAAGGTGATTTAAAGAGACTAATGCGCGATGGCTCGTCTGTTAGTCCTAAAATTAGAAGCCAGGGGTCTTATTGCAGATCACTGTTGGGCAGAAACAGTCTCGTTATAATACCTTGGGTGTCCATGGTGTGGGAAATTGAAAACCTTTCCAGTTTTTCCATTTCCCACAGTGTCTTAAAATGATTGTGTACGGTTCTTCAGAGAGTGTATTTCCAAAACATGAACCCATCTTTGAAAACATGAACCAAAAGAAACTTGACATGCAGGTTTTCACATGATGTGTCATAATACCATGCTTATGCAGAGTAGACTCAGTAGTTGTGTGTGAATGTCCACTGCAGGGTGAGGAGAGCCCGATGGCCCTGGCTGACTTGTGCCTGGCCCATGTGTGTCACAGCCTGGACTCCCTGTGCACCATGCAGGCAGACGGCTCCCTGCGCCTCCACTGGGTCCCGCTGCTCCCTCAAGAGATGGCTGACCAGCTGCTGCACAAAATGGCCACAGAGGGTAAGTGAGAGAACGTGTCAAGGAATGAGCAAGTAGAGAGCAATGAGTTGGTTCCGTTTGCTGTTGCTTTCTGCGTGACAGCCGTAGGTTGTTTCTCCTTATAGGTATATTGAATGACAGGACTATTGGGATCTTCCGTGATTGCAGACAGCTTCGCCTGCGTAGGGCCTGCATCCGCTCCTGTCCAGTCTCTGCCGAGGCCCTTCGCCTGGCCCTCTGCCCTCACCGGCTGCAGGAGCTGGATGCCTCCCAGGTCTCCGGGGGCCTCACTGGGGCTGACGTGCTCACAGGCCTGGCGTCCAACCCTGAGTGCAGTTCCAGCCTGCAGAAGCTGACCCTGAGTGGCCTACAGCTGGACTGGGAGTTCCTGAAGGAGGGAGGCCAGGTCAGCTTTCGCTCCTGCCTCATCCTGGCCAACACAGACCTCACTGACGCGGGCTTGGAGGAGGTCTGCTCCCTGCCTCAGCTGGAGTACCTGGATATATCCAGCACCCCTGTCACGGATCTGACCGCCCTGCTGGGGAGCAGGTCCACCCTGCGCTCCCTCTGCGCCCACGCCCTCCGCCAGCTGGACATGCCCCCCGCCGTTCTCCTCTCCGTCCTCAGGCGCCTCCGGGCCCTCAGGCATCTGGACTTTTCTGACGACCGCTTCGCCTCGCCCTCGGACGACAACGACGACGGGAAGGAAGGGGACGAGACGGTGCGGCTGCTGCTGGAGGGGAGCTCAGGGGTCCTTCCCGCCCTCGTCTCCCTGGACTTGTCTGGGCGGAAGAGGGTCACGGATGGGGCGGTCCGGGCCTTCGTCGAGGCCAGGCCAAAGCTGGTGTTCCTGGGCCTGCTGGCCACCGGCGCTGGCTCCTGTGAGGCCCTGTTTGGATGTGGCAGCCTGAAGGTCAGCACCTAAATAAACTAAATGATTTATCTATAATTTACCTGCTTGACACAGTCATACAGCCCCTGATTCATGCTAATGAAGGGCTGTGTGTTTTCTCAGGTGACTGGGGAGGCAAACGAGGGTCAGATTCTAGAAGCCCTGAGGAGGTACAATGAGAGAGAGTGCTTCATACGAGAGGCCCTGGTTCACCTCTACAACCTGAGCAGTGATTTGGACAAACCCAGAGCAGACATCCTAAAGGTAGCACACCATGGCTAGTAATCTCAGTCAAAACATGCCTGTATAAACGGCATTGTGACCTAATGAAGATCATTTTACCAGCACCAAGAATCAAGAACCTAGTGTCAACACGCTTGACACCATGTCTGTAAACACAAATGTATCATTGAGGTGATGGTCCATCATTTTGATTGCTGCTCTTCTTGTCTGAAGCTTGTATTGGACGGGATGCAGAAACATGCCCAGTCTCTGCATGTCCAGCTGGTGGCCACAGCCTGCGTCTTCAACCTGACCAATCAGGACCTGACTGTGGGCCTGCCCCTCCGACTGCTCAGCGCCATCCTCAGTCAGCTACTGGAGGCCATGAAGAACTTCCCCAACCACCAACAGGTAACCACACTCAAACACACACATTCACACACACACACACACACACACACACACACACACACACAGTACAGAGGCAACAAAAACAAACGAATAAATACTTAGTAGATGAGTTAAGGAAGCAAATATGTACTCACCTACATAAGACATTCATGCTGGAAAAACACAAACTATTTCTTTGTCAGGTACAAAAAAACTGCCTACTGGCTCTCTGCAGCGATTACATTCTTCAAGATGTCCCTTTCAACAGGTCAGTGCATCACACGAGGATACAAAAAGTAACACAGACACATACCGGTCGTGTTCCTTCCAATCTGTGTCGGTTTCTCCTGGTTTCAGGTATGAAGCTGCCAAGCTGGTGATGAACTGGTTGAGCAGTCACGAGGATCCCACTCTGCAGAGGATGGCTGTGGCCATCATCTCCATCCTGGTGGCCAAGGTCAGGCCCCTCCTTCATACCCCACGGCCAACTTCTGCAGAGTCTGTCTGATGCCCCTCGCTTGACTGGGTTTCTAGGCTCTGTAGCACATGCAGGCTATTTAATGATTTCCCTTGTCTGTTTTCAGTTATCTAAAGAGCAGACCACACAATTGGGTGCTGATATCTTTATTATGAAGGTAGGTTATCTCTCTTTCTCCTACATTTAGTCATTTAGCAGACGCTCTTATCCAGAGCGACTTACAGTAAGTACAGGGACATTCCCCCCGAGGCAAGTAGGGTGAAGTGCCTTGCCCAAGGACACAACGTCATTTGGCACGGCGGGGAATCAATCCGGCAACCTTCTGATTACTAGCCCGACTCCCTCACCGCTCAGCCATCTGACTTTTCTTCTATGACCAGGAACATCCTCTCATTCAGCCCTCTCCTTCCATTTTCTCATTGTTTGGTATCTGTATTTCCCTCAACTGTGCTCCTCTCTCCTCCGCTCCAGCAGCAGTTACTGGGGATAGTGCAGCAGAAGGCCATGGTGGGAGTGGTGGACTCCACTCTCAAGTTTGCCCTGAGCGCTCTCTGGAACCTGACGGACGAAACACCCACAGCCTCTCGCCACTTCATCCAGTGTCAGGGCCTGGAGCTGTATGAGGAAGTGCTGGAGGTTGGCATGCACATACACACGCACAGAAACACATGCAGTGTAAACACTACAAAGGTATTTCTCTTTTCTTCCTCCCTCTATCTTTCTGTCTCAATCCTGTGGTGCAGTCCTACTACTCGGAATCCTCCGTTCAGCAGAAGGTTTTGGGTCTTCTGGTAGGTTGTGCTTGTCAGGGTGTTGGATCATATGGAACTGTCAGAGTAGTTCCATTTGCAGCATCAATGTTCTTTTGTTTGAAGTAGGCCCAGAGTTGTGACTTGGCCTGAACATGCATTTTTGTAGTTCAGTCTATGGTGTGACTAGGTACTACTTTACCATTTAAGGTGTAGTCCATTGACTCTGTGCCCTGTGACCCCCTCAACCCAATCGTGGCCCTTGCTGTCTCTGGCCTCCCTGCAGAACAACATAGCGGAGGTGGAGGAGCTGCAGGGGAACCTGATGGAGGAGGACCTGCTTGAGCACATCCTGAGCCTGCTGCAGGGGCCCCAGGTGGAGGTGGGGGTCCGCTACTTCGCTGGGGGGATCCTGGCCCACCTGACCTCCAGAGAGGCTGCCTGGACCCTGGACGAGGAGCTCCGTGCCACCATCTTGGAGCAACTGGTTTGTTTGGGTTTGGATTTGTGACGGTTACATTCTCGATTGCTAGTCCTTTGACCTGACTCTTCCTGGTTGCAGCACTCTGCTGTGATGACATGGACCCCACCCGAGCGTGAGATGGTTTCCTACAGGTAAGAGAGGAACTTGTGGACTAAACAAAACAAACAAACAAAACTCAACGTGTCATGTTTCTCTTACACTCCCCTTATTCATAAATCGCTCCCCTGGGAGCAATATTTGGGGGGCACAAAAAAACATAGAAAGTTTAAAGCAAATGTCTTAAATGTAAGACAACAGGCATATACAGATGTAAGATACTGTAAAATATTTCTCTCTCCCACCATCAGGTCGTTCCATCCTTTCTTGTCTCTGCTGCAGACGTCCCAGCCTTCAGGAGTACAGCTGTGGGCTGTCTGGGCCATGAGACTCGTCTGCAGCCAGAACGGTAAGGAACACAACCACAGCGAACATAGATGTCACTAGGCCCTCATAGCCCTTTCAGCATCGAAAGGGAGGGGCAGTCCTTATTACATACTCCAAAATAAGTGGGCTTTGGAAGGGCTCCAACTCAGAGACTCGTTTTTACGGTTCTTTACTTGGAGCCCAGTATACAGGGTTCCAGGTGCCATCCAGGAACTGGGAACCTGGCCCATTTAATTATACAGAACCCACCTTGAGCCTAGATCTTCCTCCAGGTTACATAGTCTATTCTAGTCCTATATACAGGTGTTGGAGTCAGTATTATCTGGCCTTTACTTTCCCCTCAGCTGCACAGTACTGCAGTATGCTACAGGAGGAGGCAGCAGTGGATCTTCTCAGGGCGTTGACCTCCCATCCCGACACACACGTTGACGTCAGAGGACTGGCAGAGTGCATCCTGGGTATCTTGGATCATCACCAGAGTCAGAGAGACATCCTCACAGACCAGCCAGGACAGAGTTAGAAGACTTTGTTCTGATTGGTTTGACTGCCAGCTTTGCTTGTACAGGAATGAACAAGGATTGGAGTGTGTGCAAGTGCTGGGTCTTGTACCAAAGGAGTTAACTGCTAAGCTAACTGATATCAGCAATGTGGCACTACAAAAATGTGAAGTGTGAGTTTCAAACTGAAACGTCTATGTGAGTTATTTGTGAAAAATATTTAGGAATAAATAATATATGATATATGAAAATCAGAGCATTGTGTAAATTAACAACAATTACAATTCAATTACTTGAACTGTGGACTCGATCATGAAAAACATGAAACATTTATAATTGTCTGAATGTAAAGCTATTATATTTTATTTGGAGGAAAAGTGAACCTTGTTCATTGTATTTTCCAAACTGCTAATCAACATTTCCAATTAAACAAGAATCATTTGAACAAAAGTGTTGGTTTGGATTTATATCTGTAGACTGTCACTAGAGGACACTGGAGTGTTATGACTGTGAGTTATAGCCTTCAGTAGTTAGTGTCTTTTTGTACCTTCAGAGAAGGGGTCAGAGAGTAGTCTGTACTGTAACCTCAAACAAGTAGGATACACAGAGTAGTCTGTACTGTAACCTCAGACAAGTGGGATACACAGATTAGTCTGCACTGTAACATCAGACAAGTGGGAAACAGAGTAGTTTGTACGATTGTGGGTACGATTGTGTTCCTGTTGGTCTTCGATTATGTAGATTGTTCTTGTTTCAACTGTGCTCAGCTTTAATAAGGTTTCAGAAAAACAATGACAATTCTACATTCTTACTGCATAATGAGGCCATTTTTGTTGTAGTGCCTTTTTTGGTGTTAAAAATCTGAATTAATACTATGATGCTGTCTTGGGAGTGAGAGATATGATTGTACAGTTGTTAAAGCTGACCTGCTGATGCAAAAACATAATGTTTTCAAATAGATTGTAAAGTTTTATAAGAATTGTTTGTTTAGTGTAAAATGTTACTGGTTTGGCGTAAGATTTTGTGGTTAGTGTGTAGTTGTGCAAAAATAGCCAATAGTGTCAAAGGTAGTGTCTAAGTAATCAGAAACAAACTGTAAGTGGATAGTATGGAGACATGCATACAGTGCCATCTAGTGGTAAGGTTGCATACTGTCTAACACTGCTAACTTTCAGGCTATGGCAGTGGTCTTCAACTCTGGTCCTAATGGTCCACTGTCTTGTATGCTTAATATGTTTCCCTGCTTCAGAACACCAGTTTCAAATGAATAGTTGATAATTAATTGGAATCAGGGAAACCTTATAAATCATCTCATGATTTGACTTATTTGAACAAAAAAACAATCACCAATCTGGTCAAAACCTGGCCCACTGTCATCAGAATATTTGACCTCGCTGTTACATGGCTGAAAATGTCTGACACACCAACCAAACCATCTTAGGTGACTTATTTGGTCTTGCCATTTTTAAACAAAAGACAGCTGTAACGCAGGCGTGTTGCTAGACGCTGTACTGGGGCACAGGCACCTACTCATTATACGTACAGTTCAGGGACGTAAGTTTGTTATAAGCTTTGGTAGGGACATCAATAGTTAATGCGAGCACATTTTTGCAATAACTTGAGTGAAAATACAGTTTTTTGAGCTTCATGTAATATAATATGTTGGACTAATGTTGTTATTTTGTTTGAGGTAAAGATGATAGGTTGACCTATAATTTAGAAAAATGCTCTTTAGTTTTGTAATGTTTTCTTAGCCTCAATTTTGACTTGCGTGCCGACACCTTATGTGTGTGCGCTGCAGTGGCTATTGTAGCAAGCACAGAAGAGCTTGGACATTTTGTTTACTGTGGCACAGCAGATTTATACTGGGGCACATGCCCCAGGAAAAAAGGGTCTGGCAACGCCCCAGGCTGTTACCAATTATGAGCATTGTAACATTATTAGTGTTCAGCATACCTAACAGCAAATAAAACTATACTTTGTTTACTCGGGAATATATTTTTGACTCCCTAGATTTATCACTTAATCTAAGGGCACAACAAGAAGCACTCTTTGTACAATACTTCTTGTTGTTGTGATTCAGAGATTATGTTATTTTGGATAAAAGCGTAAACTAAATCAATAAATGTAAAACTGAGCTGAAAAACGTTTCTAGAAAGGTCCCAATAGGTATATGTCCCAGAGAGGCCAATAATTAAAGTATCTAAACTCCGGAAGTGTCTGACTGGTAAAACAAACACACCATGACTCAGCAGACGACAGCTATAAAAAATCAGGGTAGGGTAGTAAATCTCATGCAATTGGCACTGTGATAGGCTACACACTGCATCCAAGCATTTTATTTGGATAAAATCAGGCTAGACAACAGAGTAGCAAGAAGTATACTCACCATTCTAATTTTAAGTATATGGGCTATATATCTTTAAAAAAAACTAACTAACAACTATTTTTTGTACTTACACCTAATGTAAGTCTTGTAAAAATCCATAATGGGAAAACAATTAATTATATTTTCTCTAAGGGAAGACTGTACATGTGGATTAGGGTATTGTAAAGTCGATCAATGCAAAGGCAACGAGACTAAAAGCTCCCATTTATCAGAAATGAGTTAAATCTGTCAATAATGTATTACTTTTATACTGTATATACATGATTCTGTCGGTCTTTTCCCTCGTAAATATGGCCTCTGATACGGTGAACTGTAACACACTGAAGGAGGGGTGTATCACGCCATTCACCGTTTGTTTAATACACGCCTCTGTAAACATTTAGCTACTTAACCTGTTATATCGGATTTATCAGGTAAATTAAGCTATAGAAATAAGCCCTTCACGAATTGAGTGTTTTGATCACAGCTGGGGATTTCGTCTATAGCTACTTGGATACGGAAGTAAGTCATTCAAATCCACATTGTCCAAGTTATCTTGTCCTTTCGGCTTGCGATTGAAATGGCAAACAACGTCTTAATAACAATATCACACATATATAGAGATCATACTCAGAATTGTTGTTTGACATTAAAGATGCATATTAGCCTCTACTTCTTTCAGATATAAGAATGGTGGTGTTATCCAAAGATTATGGATATGTGGCTATCACTGGTTTTGCCAGTATGATCATGATTGGTCACCTTGCCTTAAAAGTTGGTAAAGCACGCAAGAAGTACAACGTTTGCGTAAGTTGTGGGCTCATGTAGCTTCTCTATACTCCATCAATCACTCAATTCAATCAATCAATCAATTCTCTATACTCAATCACTCACTCAATTCTGCTACACAAAGTGTTTCATTTGACCCAGTGTGTGTATTTAATTTACTTATTATAAGAAAGCAGTTGAGTGGAACAGCACTAGGGGGAAATTGCACAATAAGGTAGGCTACAGGTATCTAAATTATTATACCTGGCCTGTGATGCCCCTGTTGTTTTGAAACAGTCCCTTTTTAAATTATATTGATAATGATCTCCTGGTTCCCATCTGACCATCCTGTGGAGTAATACTGATTCTATACCTCCCAACCCTGTAGCTGACCAGTGCCCCAAAATACAAATGCCAATACAGAAACACCAAATACTCTACTAATTCAGAACTCTGAAAGTCTGTTTCTTCACCATCCATTTACTTGAAAATGTGAATTCAGACTATGGTCTGCACCTCTGTTTAGCCAGCAGTTTCTGCAGAAGTGGATCCCTCACTGAGTTTCACCTCCAAAGGATTTTTTCATTTTTCCTGGGAGTTTTTCTTTTATTCTTGAAGGTTTAGACTGGATATAGGCGCCAATCTGTGGGGATCTGTGAAGCCCTTTGTGACACTGCTTAAAGGGTTTTACAAATAAAATTTGATTTGATGATCCAAGCCCATTCACAAACTGTTCTGTATTCTGTTTTGAGCAGTATCCTCAGATGTACAGTGACGACCCAGAGACTGGAAACATCTTCAACTGTATCCAACGGGCACACCAAAACACGTACGTCACCTATGGTCTTTCACTGAATGTAGTAAAGAACATGGATGTTTTGTCGTCCCAGTTTAGAATGATCTAGTTCTTAATCGTTCTCTACAGTCTGGAGTCGTACCCTACCTTCCTTTTCTGCCTCGCCGTGGGTGGGCTACATAATCCTGTGAGTGGACATTTGTTTGTTCTGTCATCGTGATGTTAGATTGACATGTCATCTTCTCTATCAAGACAGAGCTCTGTACTTGTGTTATGAATGGCGTGTCTGGTGTGTTTCAGCGGCTGGTCAGTGGTCTTGGGATGGTATGGGTTATAAGCAGGGAGATCTATGCACATGGGTACTCCACTGGAGGTAAGGACTGGCCTGGGATGCAAGACATCATCATTATAAGGTTGTCCAATCTAGTTAATTAGAAGGCCCTTTTTTCTCCACCTAAATCACCCAGATCCCAAGAAAAGGATGAGAGGCTCGTTTGGTAACCTGGCTCTGTTGGGCATGATGCTGACCACACTCAACTTTGGCAGAACCCTCTTGGGCTGGAGTGGGCCAAGGAGATTCCCTGGGAGATTCCCTGGGATGAGGGGCGCTCCTTTACCCTCTGTGGCTTGAAGGTCCCAACTCAGAGAGAGTTCTACTGTCACTACAAGACAGGAGTGTTTTTTATGTATTGTTTTGTTGCCATTGGTCCATATTTGGACTCCAGAAGGTCCAAATATGGAAAAACTGACTATTGCAGTGTAATCTTTATTTAAGTGTCAATATCAATATACATTTTGATATGAACACTTTTAAATAATTACATAATACATTTTAATAATTACATATAATGCCTATATGAATGTACTATATGAATGACATTCCGTATGTTACTTTGCTCTTGTTCAGTCAGCTTTCGTTCAGAAGGGGTGTGAGCTGGGTGGAGATGCAGCCTGTTTGAGAGGGTGTGCAGGGAGACATGGTTGTGTTCTGTGAGGGGTGTGGCTGTCCTCACTAATCCAAGCTGCATTGTCCAAAGTCCACTTTCACTTGTTTAAACACATTCTGTGCAGGCAGTATACATATATACAAAAGATATTAATCCAGCTACCTTTGAACAGACATGAATCAAATGTGTGTTTTTCTTAACACAGGCTCAGTAGGAGGTTCAGTGCACAGATGGATTCTGGTTCATTTTTGATTCACCTTTCCATATTGCGTTTATTCACAAACACAATAAACAAACAGATACAGATCACTTCCATTTTATTATGAAAAAGGAAATAATCCTTATACTGTACCTCTAACAGTTAAGCCTGCAACTGTATTTTACCATATACACCACTTTTGGCACTTACAGGTAAACCACAAGGATCACATTTTAAATAATATAAGCATAATTTGTTTAGGCATGTGTATCACACAACAAAATAAAGTAACCAAGGAACGTGTCATAATTTCACTTCCCTGTTACTGCATGTCTACTACGGTTTTTCAAATTCAAACAAAGTAGTGATTAGCGAGACATTCATAAAATATTGAATAAATAATTTTCCATTGTATACCCAACAAATAATACATGTATACTTAGAAATAACTATTTGATCACAATTTAACAATCCTCTCCTATTAAAACGATGTACATGACTAAGCAAACTTACCTTGTGGGAAATTTAGCAGCGAACAATCACTTTCATTAATTTATATTAAAGATATGGCTTTTTTAAATAAATCAGGTGTTGTCTAGGTTGTGGCCTCTCGCTGTCACACATACTTGTCACCTCTGTCTGTCAACTAAAGTAAGACTAAGGATAGTTTAAGACAAACCTACTAGGCATTTTGGTTTGAAAGAGCACTTCTCTCATGTTTGGTCGATTCAAGAACAACATCACACAATATCTCTGTGGTGTTCTTATGCAACAAGTCTAATTCACTTTGTGTTTAGCTTCATCATGGAATCTACAGCAACATAAAGATTGATCTTATACATCTAGCCTTATTTACCTTATGTGTGTCTTAATCATGGTGTCTACAACAACATAAAGATGTAATTTCTTTGTTACAGTGAGCCTATCTGATCTTTTTGAAACAAGACTTCATTACTGCTCACCCTCCACTAGGGGTCAATGTGACTGTGTTACATTAAAGTGCTGTGCATTCATAAGGAGGTGGTCTCACGGGAATAAAACAGTTCCCCATTCAGACAAAACATCCCACTTATCGAAGGGAATGATTACTAGAGCTAATAGGGAAACCATCCAATGAAAGAGGTCTCAGTATTGGTTTGAAGATCCAGGCCTCGAGCAGCAAACTGCTGAGCAGGGGATACTGTGGGGAGACTCAAGAGCCTCGAAGGACTTGAAACATGTCCATACATTGCTATTCTAGAAGTTTCATTGCCTGCAGTTGCTTCCGTCAGTATGTGTATCTGGAGAGTGGCGTGTCCTCCATCAAGTCATCCTAGACAAATGACCCAAACAAGTTCATTAAAGAGTGATTCACATGAACACTCTTCTAAAAGGGACAGACTTGACCAGTTACTGTCAACTCACCATGGGTAGGTCCTGCAGGCGATGGAACTCCGGGTGGTTGGTGCGCTGGCGGAACCTCAGGAAGAGGACGACCGATATGATGGCGGTGGTCACTATGAAGATTGAAACCAGCCCAGCCAGCAGAGGGTCCAGAGGAGAGCTTGGGTGATGTGATAGTTTGGCATCTGGGAGGGAGAAATTGAAACGTGAGGCCTTTGTTTTCGGACTCGACACAGATATACGTCTAGCTCACCCAACAACAGCAACAGCTTGGAAACAACCTCTGCCGAGTGCATAAACTCACCTTCGTCTCCAACGTTGAGCTCCGATGGCACCTCCTGGTGGGAGGGTCCTACGGGGGCGTGTGGCTGGACGGAGGTCTGAGAACTGGCAGTCGTGGGGAGTTGGGTGGGGGCTGGGGTGAGGCCCAGCGTGCTGGAAGGGGATGAGGGCTGGGCGTGTGTTACAGCATGGGATGTGGGAGAGGCATTCAGGGTATGTGGGGTTGAGGAGGTTAGCTGGTCTCTTGCGAGGTAAGTGACGCCCCCTGGAGTTGACGTGAGATCTGCAGGGCTGGAACTCGCCAAAGTAGGTGGGGATAAGGAAGTGCCTAGAACAACACAGAGACGGGGGGAGAGAGGGATGGGGTCAGAAAAGACAAGTAGAGTATGGTTGAATCAAAGACAGGCTAGCTGACAGTAAATGATGTCATCCAATTACTATTTTACTGTTAAATGACAGCCTTCATTGTTCCGCAGCAGAAGGCAAAAGGAAGTGAAACAGATTGCAGGCGAAAGAATGAAGTCTGGACGGTGGTATGTCACGTTGTGTTATTTTGGAGGCAAGTGAGGAGGCGTTGGGTAGACACCCGCGCAGCAGTGACGGAGAAAGTTATATTGGTCTCCAGTAAAAAGATCAGTCCTAACACATTCCTCTTTACGCTCCTACCACCCAAGTCCCATGTGACTTCCCCCAGGCGAAAGGGGGGGAAAGAGACTAGTTCCTGGTTTGCAAGTGGTGGGCCTTGGGCAAGCTTCTCTGTTTGCAAACAAGTCCTTTAAGCCGAGTGTGTCAGTCTTTTTTTTAAAAGGTCCACAGCTTTGCCACATAAACATACACAGCAACTATACACAACGCTACTTCTAAACTATGGGTATAACGGAGACAATGAACTGAGGGAAGATGAGATGTTGAAATATCTCACACCCCAGATGATGTAGAGTATCACATTAATACAAACATCAAACTGTCATTTAATATGCAATGCAAATTAACCCTTATTATTTGACATAGGAACATGTGGTTTAATAATTAGTGGTTTAGTAATTACCATAGACGTGTTCGTTTTCTTCACTTGGAGCAGCAGGGAGGAGTGTGTAAGCAGGATTCGGTTGAGGTGTGGTCATTCCAGGAGTTGTGACCACATCACCACTGTCACCAACATCTGGAATACTGTCTGACTGGAGAAGGCTATTACCATCTGTGACATCTGGTTCAGGTGTAGCTCCATTTTGGTCTGCAGAGGGCTCATTGGCAGGACTAGACTCAGGCTCTGGGACTGATGAGAAGTTTACTGAGTCCAATGAGGGGACAGGGAATGTAACAGACACACCCTCACTCTCACCTGGGGTGGAGGGTGGGGTAAGGATCTGAAGAGGAGCAGAACTGTGACCTAAAAGGACAAGATTCATGTTAACACAGAACATACTGGCTTAGTGATTTAGTTACGATGTGTTATCTACAAGAAAATACATCTCAAAGTTGAAAAGGTACACGGATACTTTCACAGCGTATGAATGTTCTATGGCAGGTCTGTGACACATTATGTATGACATTTATTACATACTCTAATGAGGCATCTCATAAACATGTGACCATACTCAACACAGTTGGTTATTGTCATATTCAAAGTAGACTATATGGAATACTAAATTCTTTTTTTTTTTATCATGCATTTATGTAAACTAAAGTTTGGACTAACCATATAACATTGATTTTATGGTCTGTTGCATAGGCCCTACTGAAGTTATGTAATATATTTCACATTTGGTAGCTTGTGAGTTGCACGAGGCTGCTGCCCAGTCAGGAACACATAATTGGGCCTTTAAGCATGTTTTTGGCCAAACGAATTGATACTGTATTTTTGGATTATAGACATGTGATGTATCACTTTATTAAAAAACGAAGAATTCGAATTCGAACATGCAAGTTCTTAGCTAATGTATACAATCGAATATAAAAGCAAACTAAAAATATATAAGTAACGGTAGCCTATGCAAATATTTTTAAAACATGTAACGACATATTACTCATGATTAAAATATGAAATAAAACTGTAAATCAGTCATATTCAATTATGCAAGCCAAAGTCTAAAGTTAATAATAGCGACACGTATAAATCAAGATAAAACATCTATAGCCTGTCCACAGGTTTCCGAGTAAAGAATGGACTCAATGGTATTACGCTGCCAAGTAAGATAACATTAGATATAATTTTAGCCTAGGCATTGTCTTTGAACTGTCAACAGAGCATCATGTGATGATATCAAGCGGAATAACGGGACGAAATGCCAGCCAGTGGATATTAATTCCACACCACCCACACCGATGACACCTTACCCTTTGTCTGCGATGAGCTGGTAAGGACCACCAATGCGCAAAACACTAGCTTAATTTCAAATTTCATCTCATTTGCTTCTCTGGGTGAATACAATGATAAAATAGCTTCTGCTCTCTGTGCATTCGGGAGAGGCTCTTTCCGTTACGTTATTTGACAGGGCACATCATCATCGCTAAAAATATCCCGAGGGTCGGTCAGGAGAAGAAGGGGTGGGGCGGCAAGTGACGCGTTGAGTTGAACAACTCATTGTGGTCATTCTGCGGGGCAAATACGTGCCATATGTTACAATTTAAAATCTGTTTTTTTTGTGCCTGTGAAAACTCCAATCTACAATGACATATTCTGACTCTCAACCATGGTTGGCCCCCCTTTTCTCCTTGCGGAGGCGCACCCCAATCAGCTGTCAGTGCGTCAGGCGCGCGTATTTGAGGAACGCTACTTGGTATTCAATGACAGCCTACATTTTCTTTATTTTTTATTTGTTAACATGCAAAGCCATTCATCAATGACTATAGTTTCTATGTTGTATTTGATAGAATTGATTTGTCGTGTGTGCGTTATCATTCAAATGCTCAGTAGTTTTTATTTTATTTTTTGAGTTTCC
This sequence comes from Hypomesus transpacificus, assembly GCF_021917145.1. Classification (NCBI taxonomy): domain Eukaryota; kingdom Metazoa; phylum Chordata; class Actinopteri; order Osmeriformes; family Osmeridae; genus Hypomesus; species Hypomesus transpacificus. The sequence continues at coordinate 3,415,357 of NC_061069.1, forward strand.
AACAGCCATGTCAATCTCCTGAGTGATTGATGCACATCAACAAAGCAATTCCTCCAGAGGTCAGTGTTGCCCAGTTCCAGCCTCTCACCACCCCAAAATTGATTTGGTTGCCGTAAGTGACCTACTTCATTGGTCAGCACAGTGCCACTGTCATCCATGCCATCAATCTTTACAAATAATTTTTCAAACCAGGCTGCGTTCAAGGGACAATCTCACAGTTTTAATACTCACAAGTAAAGACATATCCTGCGCTGAAGCGGACGGCGCTAGTGGAACCGTGCATTAGACTTCTTCTATCCCTAAACGGGCGTCCCACTCCCGCGGATGGAGCCGCCTGCCAGCCTGGCGCAGAGCCCCGTGTCAGAGTTAACTCTGGACAATGTAGAGTCGGTAAGTCAAACTGTCTAAATGTTGAGTTTCGAGTTGTTCAATAGATTAATCCTACATATAATGTATAATGGAATCCAATGTTTCCATTATAGCCTACATGATCGTTAAAACAACTTGTTCAGCTAAAACAGTAGCTTGACATTGACAAATTAAACACGTTTATAAGTATACACTTTGTCGGTAATGTGAGACTTTCATCACATTTATCAAGCTAAATCAAAGAAAAATATTGTATTCTATTATGATTGATCCGTTAGATGTGAAGACAAGAGAATACATTTGCATGTGTAGTTGGACATGGGACTTCGTCAAGGGAAGGGGCAGTTGTAATATGATCTCAGTTACAAGCATGCTGAGCTAATCATAACCAGTGCCATGTGCTTGGGGTTAGTTGCTATGAACAACACAGTACAGTTCACCCCCAATGATTGCTCATTCTAGGGTAATCCTCTTCTTGTTCTTTTCCTGAATTATCTCAGTGGCTAAAATCAATGCTTTGAGATTAGGTGAAACTAATATTCCAAAATATTTTCTCTGTAGTACTAAGCTCTATTATACATACGTTTATTAGAAATTCTTACTGTGTCCCTCTGTATTCTAAACAATCAACCCCCTGACAACATTTTGATGAGTCAGACGGGACATTACTCTAATATGGGGTCAGAATTTCTCACTGCAGTGCCTCTTCTCTGATCCTGGTCTTGCTATCATGCCAGGCCCTCCATCAGCTGTACTATGACCCAGACATGGAGCACAAGAACATGGCCCAGAAGTGGCTGACTCAGGCCCAGGCTTCTCCCCAGGCCTGGCACTTCTGTTGGGCTCTGCTCAGCCCTGACAAGGTGCACTAGGTCCTAATCTTAGTCCAATCCAAATCTGTATATCCTTTCTGATCTCACGTATAGCTCTCCTTCCTTCTCCTCTGTGAAAATAGCTCCCAGAGATCCAGTTCTTTGGTGCCAGCACCCTGCACACTAACATCTCCCGCCGCTGGGGCGACCTCCCCGTGGAGCAGCACCAGAGCCTGAGGATGCAGCTCCTCTCCCACATCTCCCACTTCTCCTCGGGGCCCAAGATGGTGCTCACCAGGCTGTGTGTAGCCCTGGCCTCTATGGCCCTCCACACCATGCCCCAGACCTGGCCCCAAGCTGTGGCAGATATGGTGAGGGTCTTCCAGCCAGAGAAGCCAGGAGGTGGTGAGGGTGGTGCAGGGACAGAGGGGGGGAACCCTCATGCCCACTGTCTAGCCCTGCTGGAGCTCCTCACAGTGCTGCCTGAGGAGTTCCAGAGCTCCCGGCTCCCTCAGGCTCGCAGGGCCCAGCTGAGGGAGGCCATGGCTGGGGAGTGGGCCGTGGTGTGTCCCCTGCTTCGTCGACTGCTCCAGAGGCAGGACAGCCCGGGGGAGGTGAAGGAACGGGTGCTGCGCTGCCTGTCCAGCTGGGTGGGCCTGGACATCCCGCTGGGGGAAAGTGAGGGGCTCGTCCAGGATTGCTTTGCGGCGATGTCAGACCCGGAGCTCTTTGACTCAGCTGTGGAGACCATCGTCAGTGCTATCTCCCTGCCTGACTGCCAGAGGTGAGGGACTTGGTCATTTGAAACATGCACACACACATAGACACACAAATGAGGACACACACACACACACGTTAACTTTTAATAGCAGTTTGTGTGTGTGTGTGTGTGAAGGTACACAGACTCCCTGGTGAACCTGATGCCTCTGGTTCTGGGGCTTCATGACCAGCTCAAGAGGGCAGCGCAGGACGGCGACATGGAGACGTCCCACGGAATCTGCCGCATAGCTGTCGCTCTCGGGGAGACACACTCCAGGTACACACTGCCTCTCTCACACACCCAAGCGCCAGATTTACACTGGACGCTATTTCGTTGGAGCTCACAGTCGTATTGTTTTGTTCCCGTGGACGCGTGCTGGAGACAGGACACTGCTGGAGCGGGTGGAGCATTGGCAAGGATACCTGGCTTTAGTCAACATGATCCTGTTCTGTACTGGCATCCCTGGACATTACCCTGTCAGTGAAACCACCAGCTCCCTCACACTCACCTTCTGGTACACTCTGCAGGTGTGTGTATGTGTTAGTGTTAGTTTGTCTTTGTGTGTTGGTCACCAACGTTGAAGTAGTAGAGGTTTGTGTGTTGGTCACCAACGTTGAAGTTGTAGAGGTTTGTGTTTGTGTGTTCCAGGATGATATCCTTTCATTTGAGGAGGAGAAGCAGGCAGTGTATCTGCAGGTTTATAGACCTGTTTACTTCCAGTTGGTGGATGTGCTTCTGCACAAGGCCCACTTCCCCTCAGAAGAAGAGTACAGTGCCTGGTCCTCTGATGACAAGGAACAGTTCAGGATCTACAGGTAAATAGGAAGACGTTTTGGAAATAGTTTTGCTTGAGTTTGAAACTTTTGTCGAGCCATATGAACCATATGCTTTGTTCCTGAAAAAAATCAACCGTATGGCACTCTTTGTCTTATAGAGTTGACATTTCCGACACTCTGATGTATGTGTACGAAATTCTGGGCGCGGAGCTTCTCAGTAACCTCTACGATAGGCTGGGCAGACTGTTGATGGACACCGAGAGACCCACAAGCTGGCAGGTCAGTTCCACTTTCTTCTTGTATACCTATCAACATATCAGCCATTAGAAACAGTACAAAGATAAATTGTATGTCTTTTTCGTCTACTATCATTATTCTTATTTTTATTACTATTTCATGTTTTTCCCCTCAATCTGTTCAGTATCACTGTCGAGTCGATTTCAACGATTCTTCTATATACGTGTTAGCCCCTTTTTATGTCCTTCCTTCCTCTCTGTCCTCTTCCCCTAGGACACTGAGGCGCTGCTGTTTGGCTTCCAGTCCATAGCAGAGACCATTGACGTCAACTACTCTGACGTTATCCCAGGCCTTGTTGCCCTTATCCCTCGGATCAGCATCAGCAACATCCAGCTGGCTGACACCGTCATGTACACCATAGGTAGCCAGACCTTTACTGCTACATCTAGGGATACAGATGGCCAAGTCAAATCTAATTAAATCAAACTTTATTTGAATAGACGTTCTAGATATTTTTGTCCAACCTTGTGCTCTCTGTCTCTGTCTTTAAAGTCTTCCTTCCTTCCTTCCTCCTTCCTCCTCTCTTTCTGTCATACTGCAGGTTCCCTGGCTGAATGGCTAGCAGACCACCCTGTGATGTTGGGCAATGTATTACCCATGGTGCTCCAGGGCTTGGTGAAGGTGGAGCTTTCTGTGTCCAGCGTGTCCACTCTGAAGAGGATCTGCAGGGAGTGTCGCCACGACCTTGGACCCTATGCTCAAGACATCCTTGCGGTGTCGCAGGTGGGTGGCCCACTGTTTATATTATTGTCTTGTTTCAGTAGTTATCCAGGATACTGATCCAGGCTTAGTGTTTTCACAGGATGTGCTGATCAAGGAAATCCACAAGGTCAGTACAAAAACCTTGAAACCTCCAAATCCATTTTCCTAATCCCATCATCTTATAATAAACAGTATATAATAATGCATATCATCTAAGATAGACCATTGTGTGTGTACATGTGTGTGTGTGCGGGTACGCAGAGCAGCCAGTGCATGTGGCTCATGCAGGCCCTGGGCTTCCTCCTGTCTGCCCTCCCCGTGGAGAAGATCCTGGGCAGCCTGCACTCCCTCATCAGTCCTCACATCCAGAGGCTGGACGCTCTGTCCCACCAGGAGGTACGGATAGACCCACAGCTCGCTGCCCCAGACCAAGCCACTACACATGGGAACCATGGGGCTTATACCAAGTAGAGCTATGAATGGTCGACACACTGAACTGCTTGTCTGTGTTGCCTCATTATGTTCACAGCCCAGCCCTGCTAACAAGCTGTCAATCATACACATCCTGGAAATGCTCTCCAGTCTGTTCACCACGCTAGATGTCAACAGACAGGGCGGAGACTCAGAGAGCGCATCCCAGGCCACACCCACTGCCACCCAGGCGAGCCCCAACCCTGTGAGTCCACCAATAGAAACCCTGGGACCTTAGATCAGGTATGGCGAGTCCCTCTGACATCCTCCTAGACCTTTTGGTATTTCTTCTTCACGTCTCAGGTAGTGGTGGTGCTACAGGAAGTGTTCTCTCTGATCCAGACCATCCTGAGCAAGTGGCTCAGCGACCCTGAGGTGGTGGAGGTGAGTCTAGTGTAAACAACACGGGAGTGCGATCTGTGTGAACGCGGCCCTCACCCCTGACAGCCTCACCGTGTCTCTCCCAGACCGTTTGTGGGCTGTTTGAGAAGTCTGTGCGGACCCTCCTCCATGGCTTTGCTCCCATGGTGGCTCAGCTGAGCGAGATGCTGGGCCAGATCTACAGTGCCTTCCCACAAGCCTCTGCTCTCGACCTCACACGGCAGGTGGGACCTCCAGACTTCAGATGGGACTGTGGTCCGACACTCAATCCCTTTCGTTAACAATCAGACTTTTGTTGCAGATGGTACACATATTTGCAGGAGAAAAGGGCCATTTCCTTCCCATCCAAGGGCTTATTGAACTGGTCACATCAACTACACTCTCCATTTTCCAACAAGGTAAGAGAGAGTGAAGAGTGAGGGATGGTCAAACCTGTATTAAATGCAGGAGTTCCTTCTTGTAAATACAGAAATGTTTGCTTTAGGCCCCAAACAAGTCGAATAATCTGTCAGAGTTCTTTGAGATTTCCAAATTATTTGTACTTTTAACTGTACTTTATATTTTGTATGTCATACTTAAATGTAGCAATGTATATTGTTGTTGAATTGTGTTATGCAATGTATGTTATGTTTTGTAATGTATGTAAGGGCCTCATTATAGCCTCCCAGCCTGGGAGGTACCATCTTGGATGCCTCATCCATCTTTTATATGTCATGTTGCATGTTTGGTCACCACTGGTTTCTCAATGTCTTTATTCTGTAGGTCCCAGGGATCATCCAGATATTGCCGAGTCATTTATGCAACTCCACGCACAGGTTCGGTTTGTGTATTACTGTCTCACTGAATACATGATCTACACAGTTCAGGATCAACCATGGTGTGCATGCGTGTTCTTGATTCAAGGTACTCAAAAGGAAACCGGATGTGTACCTGTCCAGCCATCTGGATGTCAAAGCACTATTCTACTGTGGTAAGTATCACTTTGTGTGGACAACATTTAGTCTGTAGCAGGATGTCTCAAAGCAATGGTGGACTCCCAAATGGTGAAACTTGCTGCTTCTGGAGTTTTACTTTAAATAGCTGCTGTCATCTGTCTGTCCTCAGGTAAACATATAGCTTTCAGTTCCTTTTTCTTACAGCTGGAAGCCACTGTCAAGCTTGGCTGACAACCGTAGTCTAACCATGGCTGACGACTCCTATCTGTTTCCCCAGGAGTCCTGTCCCTCAAGTTCCCAGAGACGCCTACAGTGAAGTCAGCCGCCATGTTCTTTGTAAGGAAAATAAAACAAGCTCCTTGTCTCTGTGGTTTAAGCTACTCTACCCTTTCACATAGTGTACCCTATCGTGTAAATGTAATGTGAACAACTCTATATCAATAACTCCATCTGATGTTGTGTAATGTGGCTCTTCCCACCCAGACAGAGCTGGTGCCACACTGTGGAGACATTCCCCCAGTGGGACAGGTGCTACAGAGAGATGGGAAACTTCTCATCCTGTCCATCCTTGAGGTGAGACACTTACTGGCCTTCATGAGAGTGTAATCCATGCTAAACAAATATTTAGTTTGCCTATACTCACCCTTGGAATGTGTATAAATACTGATCCATCCATCCCTCCACTTCTTCCCAAATCATGAATGTGCCTCGTCGAGCATTGGATGACTTCCAGGTGACGGAGTCCATCATTGCTTTTTTCTCTCCTGTTTCCAGGCTGTTGGAGGCCAGTCCCCGCGTAGCCTGACGGAGCACTTCTCAGAGGTGCTGTTCTGTCTGAACAGATACTGCCCTGCTCTGTTAGCCCAGTGGCTGAAGGACGGACTACAAACCCCAGGTTTCCCCTCTGCCCAGGTGTCCATGGAGCAGAAAGAGGCTTTTAGTGAGCACCTCCTCAGGTAAATGGTGTTGCTGGGCAATACTTAGATTTTTTTTACGGGGTTACATATTTAGCACAGTGATGTTAGAGCTGTAAATTGTCACTCCAGCTAACATGCAACTCTCATGCTCATTCCAACCTCCATGACCCATTCTTAGGCAGGACATTTAGGGAGCCATGGCATTTCCAGCAAATGTAGAAAGTGTATGAAGGCATCTTCTTTTTAACTCTCAGGGAACAGAGCGACAAGAGACGTGTGAAGGAGATATTGAAAGAGTTTTCACTGCAGTGTCGAGGCCTGCCTGGAACTGGATACACTTTGGAATATTAGCCTTCTTGCTCATCAGACAAAACTGGACCTTTGTACACACACCCTCCCCAAGCCACGTACATAAGTGAAGAAGAGGATGACACCTTTTCTTATGACAGGAACAGAGAGCAGGGGACCTTTTATTAGTATACGGGGTGTTAGTATGGTCTTTAGGAATCCTTATGAAATTATGCTAGTTTATGTTGCAAATGAACCAGTGAGGCTACTGTTCTTTAATTTGACAGGACCTTTTATTAAACATGCCACACCAAGTTGGCAATACAAGCAGACGACATTTACCAGCAATACCGCCACAAGAACTAACGATGGCCTATTCAGAGCCCACCTTATGAATGATTAACTTGAGGGCCAGAAATAAATACAAATGTTTGTTGAATAGCATGTGGCGTTGAGTATGTGATAAGTAGACGTTTGATAAAAGTTTAAGTCCAAAGAACCTTTTCTACAGGACCCTCTGTATGTACTGAATGTGATTTTATGAGACGAGCATGTATAGGATGAAACAGGCAAAAAATAAACACAACAGACTCTCTGCAGCTGCATGGGCAGGCTGACTGTTGGTGTACTCTTTTATTACATTGTCTCCTTAGGACACTAGGGTCAAAGTTCATATATTATCAAAATATCGAAATTCCCCTAGGCCAAAGTTTTCAAGAACTCACTCTCTCCAAAATATAAAGTACAGGATTAGAAACATAACACCTTTATGAGAAGGTGTATATACATATCTTATACTCTCATTAATCTCTCTGTATATCCTTTCCAATACATAATAAACATTTGTAGAACATCCACAAGATGAGAAATTGGACAGACCGTGCACATCATGTCCAGACTAGACTGTTTTTATCATTATTGACATCACTTTTGAGAAGATAGTAGCCGCAGGTTGAAGGTGGATGTCCTCGGTAAAAAAAGGTGGATTTGTAGGGATGGTTGGTGCAGCGACAGTGTTTCTAGAAGGTTCTGAGCAGAATGGAAGAGGTAGCATAGAGGTCCAACACACCTCTGCCCCTGTCTGCTACAGCCACTGCCCCCACCCTGACACTACCGTATCCTCGTAAAGAGGTTCAACACAGACTTGGACTCCTGAGGGCAAAAAATGAAGACACATTAGCTTTTGGGCCATAAGATTCAAAAGCCAAGCTTGAGATACAAATGTGGAGGTTGCTGTGGAGGACACTGTACCTTGGTGCAGCGCGTTTTACTAAAGACGTTCCAGAAGCGTAACGTCTCGTCGCCGGCGCCCGTCACGATGGCCTCGCCGTCTGGTGACACGGCCTGTAGAGGAAGGCGACGGGACGGCAGTTTACGGTGTGGGACACGAACGGAGACACATCTCTAATGCGTAAAGTGTTCATAACACCTTTATGAAACCTTTTACCAACTCATCGTGGCATTCACAATCTACCAGTTACCTCAAGTCTTACCAGGTAGAGCACCCTGTAGGAGTGTCCTGTCAGCTTGGCCACCTGGGTCAGCGAGGGGTACTTCCACACCAAGATCTGGTTCTGGGAGTAGCCGTGAGTGCTCACCTGGAAGATACACCCAAGCCAACCAATGAATCACCCGGTGTGTTCCTTCCATTGGTCTCTACCTTGAACGACTAAAGATCCATAGCATAGGATTCTACAGCTCTTAACCCAAGCCTTGAGGGTGGCGCTATGAGTTGTGACCGTGTTGGTTCCTCACCAGCTCGTTGGCATGCTTGGACCAGGCCAGGTTGCAGACCTGGGAGCCCGTGTCGGTGCTTTGCAGCGACTGGCCCGTCAGAGTGTTCCAGAAGCGTAGGCAGCGGTCGGCCGTACCCCCGCCGGACGCCAGCAGGCCGTGCTGGTGGGGGGACCAGGCGATGGCCTTCACCGCCGCCAGGTGGTCGCTGTACTGCTGCACCGGGAGCAGGCTGGAGCTGTTCCACACCAACAGCTGAGCAGGGAGGACAACGAGAAGTGTTTCACAAAGGGCTGCGTTTACGACCACAAATACTGCTGGAATCCGGAACGTCCTTTCATCGATCCTATCGGAGCCTCGGATGAGGTCCTCCCACCAGTGTATCTGATCCATTCTCCTCACCTTGTTGTCATTGCCCCCAGAGGCTAGATGCTGGTGGTCTGGGGACCACTTGAGGCCACACACCTCCTGCCTGTGACCCTGGAGCCTCCTCTCAGCAGAGGAAGCAGTGCGCACGTCCCTCTGGAGGATCACCCTGTCTCTGCTGCCTGACGACAGCTGGTCCCCGTTCCAGGCCAGGGCTCCTGGGCACACACAAGGAGCCGAACAGGAGGGAGAACAAGGAGAGGGTTACCTATTTTTGTCCATAACTGTGCTTCAGGAAGCCTCGTCGTCCACATGGCTGCATGAGACTTATCACAACAAACACACAAAACCCCTACGCTGCCACCCACGCCAACCAGATTTGATCCCAGCATGCATCACTGACCCACGCGTGCCGAGTGTCCCTCTAGGCTGGTCAGTTTCCTCCCTCCTGCTGCATCCCATATCTGTACATAGCCCTTATGGGTTCCCACGGCAACCAGACTCCCCTGAGAGGTAGAAAATGAAGAAGAAACAAAGTTGAAAACAGTGTGGAGGAAAAAACTGTCCACTAAACAGACGTGTGCATTTTCAGTGTGTTTGCAGTCCTGTTGACTCACCCGCTCGTTCCAACACACTGATGTCACAGAGTCCCCATCCACTGAGAGGTCACACAGTCTCGTCACCTACAAAGTGAAATACAAGGACGGAACATGAGCCATCGCTTACAAGCTCTATAAATATCCTCTTCACTCTGTTATTGCAAATTAAGGCCTTTTTTTTCTTTCTTGGGACAGGTGGTGGTTGTAAACAGAGCCCGCTACTTTTCCAGGCCTTTCCGGCCTCTAACCTGACTGGTGCAGGCGCTCCACAGGTACACACAGGCCCCCAGGCCCACACTCAGCAGGTTGCCAGCCGACCAGTCCACTAGATTGAGGTAGAAGTCGTCCTGTAGCTCTGGTGCGTCCAGCACTTTGAAGGGAATCTTGGAGATCTTGCGGGCTGGCTTTCGAGGAGAGCGGAGCAGCTTGTGGCTGCAGAGACAAGAACAATCAAGGGAGAACATGTACCACAAAGTCAAACGACTCCAATTACGGCATTTGTGTGTCGTGAGACTGCCCATACACATTTAGTAAACCGTGGCATGACATTTAAAGCATGCGTGAGGGTACTTTGTCATTTAAAAAAGCACAGATTACTCAGTACTACACCTCTTGTTGCTGAGTGGAGAGAGGGAGTACGGTGAGACTTCATTTGCACCGTCGAAAGGCACTCTCTTAGTGTGGACTGTGTACTGAGGACAACAGACCCACAGTGTCAGTCAGACACATGGAACAAAACCTTCACTTAAAATACAGGGCGGATGACGACAGCAAGCGTCACCTTATCGTATTTGGGAGAGCAACACAGAGGGCAGTGTTAAGGAGCACCGGGTCTGGAGCCCGTCAGAGTTCTCACCCTAAAGAGGCTGCGACTGTGTGGGGACAGGACCGTGTGTCTGCGGTCATCTGAGTGGGGGTCAGGGACCACCTCTATGCCTGCGCCCAGCAACTCGTTCCTCAGCAAGGCTGCATAGGCCACAGCATCTACGAGTGAGGCGGGAAAAGAGGGGGCAGAGATGGAAAGAGAGGTGAGTCCTTTATCTGCACTGAGGGTGCCATATCACATGGCTATGTGGAACATTCTAGAGTTTGTGCTGATGTCGATGTAATGAATTTCTACCTTTTCCCGTGTCTGAACCTGTGTCTTTCCCTCTCTGGTTTTGATTGGGAGATCGACAGTTTTCCTGTGTGGGAAGATGGAAAAGTAGTATGGGTGAATGTGACCGTGACTAGACAGCAAAAAGTATCAGAACAGAGGTGTAGCTTACGTTGGCATAGTGGAAGTTGATACTCCAGTTGCTTCCGGCGCGGGTGGGAATGAAGCGATCTCCTGACTTGACACTTACTGGACTGCATGTGGCACCTTCCAACTATAATGGGCAGAGGCACAAATGGTTAACAGTAACATTTAGTTCCTTTATCAGCCCATAACTCCTCCTCTTTTTAAGGTTACAAAGGCTTTTTTTTTTTTTCTTTTTGGGGAATTCTAGTCTAGTCCTTAGATACAGAGTTATTGCTTCCAGTACCTTCACACGTTTTGTCATCACTTACTTTAGCAAGCTGACTCTCTGGCAGATTTTGATGGTTGATTTGCCTGAGCAGCCTTCTCTCGTATTCCTGGTCCATCGCTACCTTACCACTGGCAATTGTCTCTAGTCCCCCCCCCCCCCCCCCCCCCCACCCTCTGTCCCCCCTTGAACCGTCACTCCCTTTTCCTCAGTCTGCACACGGAGACCCCCTTTGGCCTCCCATCCCTGAGGAGAGGAATTGAATTATGTTTCCAAAGTGGGGCAAAGATAGTAAGACAACGTTTTGTCAGCCAGCTCAGCACATTATGCACCAGCTTAGGTGCTGGACCTCCTGCCAGTCAGTGTGATGACAATAAAATATACTTATTTTAAGCCGGACAGTGTGTGTGTGTGTGTGTTGCGGTTTGAAAGACAGTCACACTGTTGTCATGGTTGCTATCATTCCCCAGTAAACAACAAAACCACACCGCTGTCTAGCTAAATGCAGTTACCTGACGACTCAAAAAAGAAGATCATTCTTACCCTCTGCTCAAGTAAAAAACAAACGTATTGACATTCTTGGGGCTGTAGTAGTGTAGACAACAATGCAACGTCACTTTAGTTTTCCTCCTCAATGAACGTTATTGGTTAACTTCAAATATTTTACTCAAGATGTCAGCACTCAGTAGCTTTCAAATCGCCATCGACTGACTCTACTAGTGTTGTTTATGTCTGGACCAAGATGGCGACGTATCAGCTGTACACCAGATAGTCTTGTGGCATTTACAAGAAAGCTCAGCAGCGCCACCTCGGGTTTCTTTTTCTTTCTTTATTCCAAAAAGAAAACAAATCAAAGCTGCTGCCCTTTTTTATTACAGTAAAGAGTAGCATCAAATTACTGTAGTACAGAAACCTTAAACTGTGTGTCCTTTATGGGTTAATGCGTGTTGCATATTCAGTTACTGTAATCATAAATAGCAAGTACTGTAGCCTACTGTACCTATATGATAGACGACCTTTATGCTGTCAATTAGTAGCTATCGGGCAATACATTTGCATGATATGAACTCTTAATATCTAAACCATTTTGTAAGTTTTGCTGATACAAGTATGTTATGAATGTCCAGTTTAAAGTCTAACTAGATAGCTACACAGTACACAAAGTATACAGTTGACAATAAGTAATGGGGCTGTTTAGCCTGATAAACTATCCTAAACTCAAAATGGAGCATCCCAATCGATTTGCGAAACAAAAAATATATATATTTGGTTGAAACTAAACATATATATCCCATCACTGACAGTAAACTGAAAAACTACAACATTCCATTGTTGGCAGTCACCTTGAGGAAACACAAATTTTGAAGGGTTTTGGGGACAAGACGGCAGATCCCTGTGGCTCCAAGATAGGCTCTTCTCCAGGAGCTGGAGAGATAGTAAACCTCTGGAGAAGGGAGGTGAAAAAGAGGAAGAGCTCCATATGGGCAAGTTGCTCTCCTAGACACATCCTCTTTCCTGTGATTGAAGGGGGGAGGGGGGGGGGGGGGGGGTTGTCAGGTGAAATCATATATTATTTATAATGTCATTTTAACAGGAGGGTCTGAAATCAGGCAATGTCTATGATTATTAGAGTATTAGAGGTTATCACAAACCTGCAGAGAAAGGGAAAAAGGCCTGCCTTTTACAGAAATGCCCATGCTCATTCAGAAAGTGCTGGGGGTAAAACATTTCTGGTTTCTCCCATTCTGTCTTATCACGGAGCACTGATGAGAGGTTGGTGACCAGCACAGTTTTCTATGAGACAGGAACACCCATTTATTTTGACACTTCATGGCATATCATTGCAACCATGGCATAAAAGTCTTGAAATGACAGCATTTTTTTAAAATATTACCTGCGGAATAAAATATCCACCGACAATGGTGTCTTTGCTAGAAATCCTGGGTATGTTGAGCGGGACTAAGTTAGCCACTCTTAGCGTCTCGTAAAGGACAGCCTCAGTGTAAGGCATGTTGATTTTGTCGGTCATGCAAGGCTGGCGAGACAGGCCAATCACACGCTCTATCTCATCCTGGACCTTCTCTGTTGAAATGAAAGAGTAGAGGATAAGGTCTAGCGGACGGATGGATGGGAATTAGTCAGCCAAATGGTGTGTACTTACCCTGCACTTCTGAGTATTTCATCATGTAAAGTAGAGCAAAGCGCAAGGTGTTGGTGACAGTCTCCGTTCCAGCCTCAAACAAGTCCAGAGTACAGAACGCCAAGTTTTCTGAGTTAAACCCAGCCTCAATGTCATTCTTTTTCTGTAAATTGCATATTCCAAGGGATTATAAGATATTAGGTATCTAAAGTACAATGCATTCAAAAAATTGACATGGTTATACAGTAACCTTGTCTATTTCTGCAATGTAGGTGTCAATAAAGTCCCTGTGGTTCAAAGGGTCCCAGTCCCTCTTGTGTTTCTCTATTTCCTTTCTCAGGAAGGATATGAGCCTGGCATAGTTGGAGAAGATGATGTTATGGGGGCCAGGTAAACGTTTGAAGAGCCACGGGAATATGTCATACATCTGAGGAGAGCACAGAGAGGATCCTGGTAGATAAACACAGCCAGAGATTTCAACAGACAGTGACCATGTTTCCCGCTACATGGGGTGGGATATGTAGGTATAAAGCAATTGTTATCATGTAATAGCACACATAGTTTTTTCCATATAATTATGGTAATTTCTGGAACTCAACAACTTGATAAACTGTATGTCACACCTGAGCAAGGGGTGTGCCTGCCAGTAGAATAGATTCCTGGCTAAGTTTCAGAAGGTTCTGGAAATCAATGTCATCGTAGTCGAATCGCTTCCCAAACACCAAGGATCCAATAACATTGGCAGCAGCATTGTTTATTATAACGTGGGGGTTAAAGGGACCTCCTGTTAAGCAATTTTACAAAAATCAGCAATTATTTAATTAAGCTATCCAATAATTGTGAGAGTGTAGATTCACATAAACATGTCACTGTTACACCAAACATACAAGGACCTATAGTTACTGTTTGTACTACCATAAAAGTTACAATGCTTAACATCATAAGCAACCATCATCACTTCATAAGTCATTTCAGATATTAAAATAAAGAAATGATGTGACAGCACAACTGAAGTCCTCCACTTACCCATTTCCTGTTGGAAAGTCTCACACAGGAAACTACATTCCAGCTGTATGTGATATTCCAGGGTTCTTTTTCCTTCACCAAAGTGTTTCAAGTGGGCCAAAGAAAACTGCCTCTGTCTCCTCCATGTGTACCCATTGCTCACAGAAATCCCTTGAAATGGTTCACATTACTTTAAGAATGAACATTCTAACATAAAAAAAGACATTTACAGGATAAACAACAACAACAATTTGATTTAAATATCTTACCACGTCCTTTAAAAACTTCATTAAACAGTGGGGACAGTGGTCGATCTAAAAAGATGTCTCCCTGCGTCACCAAAACATCCTTCACCATCTTGTGTCCTGATACAAACACTATCTTATCTGTTCCCCATCGAAGGCTGAAAACGTTACCAAATTGTTTGGCAACCTGAACACATTCACAAAATAGCATATAATTAGCATTAGACCCAACATAACCACTTACTTTAATTAAACTACAATCAAACTAAACTCAATTCAAGTCTAGGGAACAGGGTGGCAAGAAGTGAAATCTTGAGAATTCGCTGTGTGTATTGTAATTGATTGGCTTTATAAAACACAGAGTTGAATGCTAATGCTTGTGTCTTACGTACATTTTTGAGACATACAAGCTCTCACATACAAGCTGCAGGTCAGTATTACCTTGTCCATTGCATGGTGGTCGAAACCAATAAAGACATTTCCCAGGAAAGGCAGAGGCCATGGTCCAGGTGGAAAATTAGGAGGGTTTCTATTCGTGATCAAATCAGCCAGAAGAAGAAAAACAAAGAAAAGAAAAATTCCACTCTTTAGATCCAGCCAATCCAGAACTGAATACACCAACATACTGCAAGTTAAATGTCACAGGGGAAAGGTTTGGAAACTGAGATTTGAGAAGAGCAAAAGTTCCCCTGACAACTGAATACTCATTGATTTAGAAATGTTTAAAAAACGAAACTTGAGAGGTGTTATTGTTATTTTTTCTCTCTCTCTCTCTCTCTCTCTCTCTCTCTCTCTCTCTCTCTCTCTCTCTCTCTCTCTCTCTCTCTCTCTCTCTCTCTATCTCTCTCTCCCTTTTACGACTGTTAGTTTCTCCCCTCCCCCATTGCCTCTTAATCTTATCCACCCTTTCCCCTTCATTACCAAGAACACCCTAACCTGAACTCTAATGTGGTTGCCAGCCACTCTGGAATCACCTATTACATAAGGGCTGCTAAACAAGCCCCTATAAACACAGAGGGACAAGGGTCACTCTTTTTTCACATCTAAACCACAGTCGCCTTCTTCAATGTGAAAACAGCTTGGGAGGTGCCTGTCTCTATGCACTCTGTGAATATGGGACTGTTCTAAAGGTTAATCATTCAATCATGAACTGACTCTGTCATTGCTTTATTGCTTCAAAAGTTCCCCTGAAATCTGAATACCGGTACTCATTTATTTTGAATGGTTTAAAAATTGTATGTTTACGTAATCTATGGCTGAATACAATGATACAATGGAGATCTAAACTGGATTCCAAAGCAAGATGTCTCCGTTCCACCACCCCTCAAACAAGTCCAGAGTACAGAATGCAAGGTCATCTGAATTGAACCCAGCGTCAGTTTTCGTTCTTTTTTTTTATGTCTGTAGGTTACACAATCCAAGGAAAACTTTTCGTAAAAAGAGTTAGCGTTTTCAGACACAGGACATACAGCCCTACAGCCTTTCTGCCTTCCAAAGTTCATATACCGCATTCAGAATTTAAAATTGTCATTGATGTGCTAAACTTGAGAGAAGTTATTTCCTCTGTCTCTCTGTCTCTCTGTCTCTCTGTCTCTGTCTTTGTCTTTGTCTCTGTCTCTGTCTTTGTCTTTGTCTTTGTCTTTGTCTTTTTCTCTGTTTCTCTGTCTCTGTTTCTCTTTCTCACTCTCTTTCTCACTCTCTCTCTCTATGTCTCTCTGTCTGTCTCTCTCTCTCTGTGAACAAGACTGTTAGTTTCTCCCCTCCCTCATTGCCTCTTTTTCTTATTCACCCTTTCCCCTTCATTACCAAGAAGTCCCAAAACCTAAACGTAATGTGGTTGCCAGACACTCTGGAATCACTTATTACATAACGTCTTTGTTTAGTATTACTCTGCCATAATACTGTAGTTCATGGCAAATGAGGATCAACACAACAGATCCCAAAGGCATCCAGAGGACTTGCTTGAAACTCAATTCTCCACCAGGGGGCAGATTGGTGCTGGTTTCTCCACTTCTGTTCCAAATCTGCCTTGGCAACTGAGCAGGTGCATCTGTGACAGCTGATGACATCAGCTGACAAATGCATGTTGGAAATGAATGCCTATTCCAGCCTGTAATACTGTTCGGAAAATATTTAAATATTTAAGTTATTTAATTATACAGAGAATCAATGTGTTGCTATTATGTGTATTCCAGCAGGAGGTTATATGTTATACCAGCAAGTGGCAGTGTTGCAGTCCCTGCTGAATTATCCAATTGTCTCTGGGCAGAAAAGGCTTTACAGCAAGAAAGGCTGAGAAAAAAAAGAATCAGGAGAAAATGAGGTCATCCTTTAAAGCGATAGTGACACTCAGTGGTTTTCTACTCAGACTGCAGTGTTAAGGACAAGTGTGCTGTGCTAGCTTGATTCTTTCCCGAGCCTAAACCACATGTTTGAAATGAGTGAAAGTGTATGTGCATTGATGCATGTGTGCGCTAAAAGAGACAGGGAGAGAGAATGAGCATTAAACAATCTTCCAGCATTTTCCATTGTACAATGGATTGTGGCCTATGCTCTGCCTTGTTAGCATACAGCCTCAGTTCCAATGCCTTAGGCTAAAGAGGAACATCATACATTATGAAAATTGGTTAACCAACACTCTCTCCAGATTGCTCTTACTCTTTGGGTTCCCTTTTTACTGGTTGTGTCATTGTGTTTTTCCCCTGTTAATGTGACACACTAGTCAGATATATGAGTCATGCAGCCTTCCCAATGACCCATCAGATTCAAACGCTGATTCAAAAGAAAACATTAATAGTGGATTTTCCGGCAACCATATTTTCAGAGGAGGCATCAACGAGTTTCTCAACTCAAAGTTCTCGAACTTTCCCCCTGAAAGCATAGCGTCTTCACATGACAAGGAAAAACTACTGGTTCTCTAATCAAAAATATTGTGTTGGGGAGTAGGGGGAGTAAATCTCTCGTACTTTCCCCTCTGAACCCCTCTCTGTAGCTCTGCATATAGAGCCGTGTCCAGGTCTGGACTTGGACATGAAAAACGGCCCATTGAAACGCAGACCGGCCCACGACCGTATATTATTATTATATATATTTTTGGCATGATGCCGTGTCTGTTTGACCTGCCGTTCGGGAACTCTCCCAACTCTCCCGATGACCAGTCCGACCCTGGCCGTGTCAGAGACCCAGTCATGGTGTCATTTTACGTAAGTCCCGGCTGTGTTGAGCTGGCCAGATAACACCCTGTTTATAGAGCTGACCCCAGTTTTAACCTGGTAGCACATCTCCTGTCTCCACCCAACCGTCAGTCAAACTAAATGGGCGACCCAAAAACATTTACTCAGCACCTTGTGCTTCACAATCTCTTTTTTGGCCTCCTTGTGGCATCAACCCTTGACACCACAGGCTAAAGATAACCCCAGAGTCATGTCAGCACACTAGTGAAACCCCCACACTGACTCCTTATGTTAAGGTCTTTATGTTGTAAAGGGAATTTACTACATATGCAACAGCTAGTTAGTTACAATAGGGTTAAAATATGACTAGAAGGTAGTGTGGATAGATGGGTGCATAAATTATCATCTTATGTCTTCATTCTTATTTTAAGGTACATGTAGTATAGGTTTGTATATGTCTGACACATATAAACCGTGACACCCTCCACAACCCTCTTGTAAGCAGTAATAGAGGGATTTTCCTTTCCACTGTCTCCCCCCTGGAATCCTATTTCCGGAATTGGGTTGTTCATTTGCTTGGTTTCCCAAAGAGACCGGGAATGACAGACCATGGAAAGGCAAGTGTGGCGCTGTGGCTGCGGAGAGAGAGGCAAGAAGTAGAGAGAGACAGAGAGAATCAGAGAGATAGAGAGAGAAAAAGAGAGAGAAAGAGAGAGCGAGAGACAGAGAGAGTGAGAAAGCCATAGAGAAAGTGGGAGAGAGCTGGATCGAGTCCCTAACCAGTAAAGACAAGCCCAAGCAACAGACTTGACTGAAATAGCACAAGCGAGCATCCTTGTGGGGCCATGAATTTCAACTTGATGGGTGTAATGACACTGACGGGATTAGACATGCAACATTAACCATCTCAGAGTGGATGGGATGGGAGGAGGCCCAAGTCTTCTGTCACCGACACCTTCTGTCTGTCTGTCTGTCTGTCTGTCTGTCTGTCTGTCTGTCTGTCTGTCTGTCTGTCTGTCTGTCTGTCTGTCTGTCTGTCTGTCTGTCTGTCTGTCTGTCTGTCTGTCTGTCTGTCTGACTGACAAATTCCTTGTTTGTGTACACTTACCTGGCAAATAAACATGATTCTGATTCTGGTCTGTCTATCTGTCCGTCTGTCTGCATCTGTCTCTATCTGCATCCACACAATCCGCTTTCTTTCTCTCTTACTCTCTCAAAGAGCACCTCATGCTTGTTTCTCCACCTGAGAACGGGGAACACGGTTTGACATCCTTGGCAAAGACTACAACAGTAAGAGTTTACCAAAGATCTTAGGGACTTCACTGTCTTTGGAAGACTAAAATTGATTAATTAGTTCACTTACTGTAAACCCTATTATGAGTTATGAGTATTTGACTTACTATCTTGCAACAGATGGGCTCAGCCAAAAACTGAGATGAGCTTCCCAGACCCATTCTGAGGTTCCTGTCTGGTGATGAAGCAAATCAACGCAGGTGTAAAACATGAATACTTAGGACTAGGGTCAGGGTTTCCTCTGGATGTTAAAACAAGTCTAATCACTACTTTAGAACATTTTGTGTTAGTACAAGCTGTGTTAAACCCTCTCTCAGTAGCTAATGTTCCGTATATCTACCACATCCCTGTATCTTCTTGATGGTTACTGTTTAGACACACAAATCGGATTGCATTTCCTACCTTTGTAACATCACAAGGTCTAATCCATTGAAAGGTTTATGGTAAATGTCCCTCCACTTTAATCATTGTAACAGCATGCATTGGACCATGGTCTAAAAATTACATTCACTGACGTTTGCAAGTAAATAATGACATTATTGGTCTTCCATGATGCACACCGCTCAAGGCCAATTGCCTTGTCTAAAGTAAATCTTAAATACATGACGCAGAATAACAATTCACCCATTACCATATTCACTCATTACCAAGGAAGCCATATTTAGACCCACTTGTATGCATGCAACCACTGTTTTAGTTGGAGAGCTTTATAATCCCTAATCCTGATGTACTATTATCTCATTGTGTAGACTATCCAGTGACTGCCTACCATGTTTTTAGATAACTTAATAAAAACCTGTGTTGTCAGCAAAAGCCACTTAAAACATTTGGTTGGACGTGTTGTAATGCTTGTATGCGTGTCTGAGTATGTGTGTGACATGTGGGTGGGTATGTATATACCGTACACACTGTATACTGTGCATACATACAGTGTGTGTGTCTTCTTATGTCAGCAAAATGTCAATCGCTTTACGGGGTCATGACCTCCCTTAATGCAATGCTCCCTTATAGAGGCAGGAAGTCCATCTGTTTCACTGTGAACGAGCAGCTATTACTCACCATCCCCCACATCTGAGGGTCTAATACTAGATGTACTGTACCCTTCATAACATAAACTAACTGTGTCTCTGCGATACTTGTCTTCTGTCCAATGCAACTGTTTTCCTCAAAAGATAGATCTTTAGAACTTGCAAAGTTTGGAATAAGTCTCTGGCACATGCATACAAACACATATATGCAAACTTGCCAAAATCCCCTCAATAGCTCCAAACTGCTTTGGCCTGCCTAAAGCTATTCAGCCGGGTTAAAGATGGATAAGAGAGTGTGAGATGGATGCCCCTTGGAACTATGGGAGCTTGAATGAGAGCTAGCACACACAGCAATCCTCTGGACAAGTTTGGCACCCGTGCCCGTAACTGTGGGCCAAAGCTCATGTTGCGTGCTAACTCTCTCCCTCCCCCATCCTCTCGTGCTCTCCTGCTCTGCAATTATATGCTGCGCTCCCACCCAAACATGCAAGAATAGGCCTCCTCAGTCAACAGACAAACCAACTCATTTTGTCCTTAAACCATGACATCATGACCGTTTGGCTGAACGCAAGATGCAGGCTTGATTTAACTTTGTCAGGGAAGTTGGTGTGTCGCACAGAAATGTGATGGGCTAAACCATAACTTGCGTTACACAGTTGAGAGTTTTCCAAACTACACCCTAAAATGTATCACATACCACCTCATGGTTCAACATGGAATGTCCTACCACACTGTCTGCCCACACAACAGACATGAGTACATTATGAATTTACCCTTAAAAAATTCTACCATGTTGGAAAAGTTGTTGAAGTGTTACCTGCGGTATGTGTTTGTGTGCAAGTGCTGCCGGGTTAGGGGGCACAGCTCCATCTATCAAGAAATGGGCAGCTATTGTGCCTTGCACACCTCATTTTCCAAATCTGCCTCGCAACAGAGTCCTCTCCCCTCTCCCTTCTGAGCGTTTGTGTGTGTGTGTGTGTGTATGACAGACAGCAGCCATGGCAGGCACCTCCGCCTGGCCTTTCTAACAAAGACCTGTGGGTTTCAGCACAGCCCCTCTTCTCCTGCTCCCACACGCTCATAAATAACAGCACAGAGTCGTGAGCCAGGCCGGAGAGAAAAATGGATAGAAGAGAACCATTTAGGCCGTCCTCCTTTGCCTTACAACCGGCTTTTCAATGACCACCACCCCCCCACCCGCCCTCCTCCCATTCTGACACCAACCTGAATCATCTCCACTGCTATGTCAGTGAGGGAGAAGTCATTTAACGGGGCCCCGGGGTCATTGTTAAGGAGGGGGGTTAGGTCCTCAGTGCCAGGGTGTGTGAGATGGCAAGGAGGGTCAGAGGTGAAGGTCACAACATAGGAGGGAGGGCAGGGAATAAATCCTGTATCCCTGACGACAATGGCTGCTGTCCCCCACACCACACACCCCCGACAAAGGTCCCATTGTAGGCAGCGATAGCTTGTTGTGTGCTGAAGCTGTGCCTAATAGAGTTATAGTGCTGATTTGATGGCTAGTGTGCAGAGAATCATCCTGTCTCCAAGGGTCTTTGCTAATCCTCCCCCCCTCCTCTAAAATCACCCCACTCAACCTCCAATACATTTTTCACCCTGCTCCTACAGGTACCTGTGTGTGTGTTTGATTTGTGCAAAGGTGAACCAGGCATACTATGTGTATCGGACAACTTTAAGTTGTGACTTCATGGATTCAAGGGTCGTTTGACTGGAAAAGATAAGATGCTTGTGGCGGGTGGGGTGGGGGTATGGAAAGAGGAGCAGAGGGCAAATGACAACACCCAACTTTTATCCCTGTCACCAAACCTAAGACCTTCAGGCAGTCACAAAGTGGAGTGCCTCACTGTCACCTCTGTTAGTTAGATTAGGGGCCAACACAGAAGGGTGAAATGGGGGGGGGGGGGGCATTTTGGCAGGCAGGCAGATAGACAGACAATACTTGCAGGAAGAGTCAGCCTCCAGAAGACTCTGGAACAGTGAGGATGTTGAGCATATACTGTGTGCCACTTTTGCTGATGTAGCGAGTTCCTACAGAATGGTGCCCCATATGGTTTGACAGTCTCCTCTCAACATTGGTTTCAGTTTTTTTGGGGCTTCTTTTGGCTTTTTCCTGACCTCCTTAAAGAACATGCTATGTTTCCCAGGGCCCAGCTATTTGAAGCTCATACTTTTGGTCATCATATTGCTGTTCCAGCTCAAGCTGCTCAGACACTGTACCCACTAACATTTCCACAATGGCAGGGTCCTAGGGGCCAGACCATAGCCGTCCTACACTCTGCCCGCACTCCAGTTTCCTCTGGCACCATCCCCTGCATGCTTTGTGTTATGGTTCTGGCAGTTGCTCAGGGAAACCCCACAGTCTCTCCATAGAGAATTCAGAGCACCCTCTCAGGAAGGTTACCGTTATGCATCGCTTCAATGGTGGTGAATCCAGACAACAGCTCTTGGAATACATGCATTTCCCCAGCTTCACAGTGAAACAGCATGATTGAATCCAGGACACAAGTCTGAATAAACTCAGACATAAATAGTTTTGGCTTTATGATCAGTGCCAAGATAGTATGTGAAGTATAGACATCTACTGTAAACACAATTGAAATGTATGACTTTCCATTCATGTGAACACGCCAGAGCACATATTGGTTTGTGTCACGATTCAGGCAGAATACAGATGAGTCATGTTAGCCAGCAGGCAGCTGGTGAAGCTTGTAGCATCAGCCTATTCTGTTAACCCCACGATTAGCTCCCACTGATCCTATCAGGGCTGTCTAAATCTGGGTAACAGAGCCTGAAGGTTTATCCTGCATGCCGCCCCTCTGAAACCCACCCAGTTCACATCCTAAAAACACTCTTATAAAATATCCACAAAGAACACACACACAAGCCTTTCACTCTTGGAGATACCCACTAACTCACAACCCCAGGCTCACCAGGGGAATAGCTCAACACCAATAGCTCTACACAGATTCAGTACTGGTACTAGTATTAAAAGTGTTTGCACAGAAGAATCTTGGGAGTGAAAAATGTCACGGAGGTCAGACCCTGGGATCAAGAGGGCACATTCTATGTCCAGACTGACACAAGGGGGATGGGCAGCCACTGACATGCCCTGACACGCCATTCACAGGGCAATATGAACTTCCAAAAAGCATGCATCCCCCCCACACAAAAAACACACCTGTTAACTGGTGGTTGTATTCCTTAAAATCCCCCTCTGATTGCAAACTTCCTTAAACCCAGGTCTGACTCTCAGGAGCAATTTGGGAGTGATAAAAAAAATTAAGGGGTGAAATTATAAATAAACTAATTACTGAGCAGTATTTGTGTGTGTACAGGGGCTCTCTTGCATAGTGTGAGAAGATAATGAGACAGACTGAGTGGCCTTAGAAACAGGAGAGCTTCTCCTCACTCATGGGAAAACTAAGTATTTAAGCGAATCCTCTCACCAACTCTGATAGGGGTCAAAGGGGAGGCTACCATAAATGACTGGACATCAACAGAAAAAGACCTCTGACCAATACAGGCCTTGTTCACTGACTAACGTAACCACACAGTTTTCTCTAGGACGACCCCTTTGGACTGGGTTTGCATCACAATGCTGTTTTATGTTTGGCTGGAAACAAAGCTTCTATTGTATGTATTTTTCACAAGTATTAATACTAATATAATGATAAAAAGATATGGCATATCATCATCAAGAAACGCTATAAGAGCTAAGATGTTTCATTTTAAGTATAGTGCTTGGTTGCTGAGATGACATACATTTTCTTCATAGGTTTGCTATGCTGATAAAACTACAAGGCCATGGAAGCATGGTTTAAAATCTGTTTATTAATCAAGGTGATAGCCATTCAGTCACAGGACAGAATGGTATAAAATATGACAAATCAACAAAGCAGAAATAAGTTTGAGAAGTTCAGAAGAAAAAGAAAAATATATACATATAAAATATATATTTTTATATATACCATTACAAATTTTACATACATAATTGAGTCTATTCAGGCCACATAGACAATAAATATTAATACAGATGCACAAACATGTGTATGTCATAACATTTTATTAAAGGTATGCAGTGCTGGAGAGCATAATCATATTTTGTATCATTACTTTGTAACTTAATATAAATATATGCTGACAAGAAACGATGCATGAACAAAGTAGCCTAGTTCCATTCACACCGTCTGGAGTTACAGTTACCTCTATGCCTGGGGAGACCTGAATGAAACGATCTGGTCTGGAATGTACCATGTTTGTTGAAGGTCTTAAGAATAGTCACTGAAATTAACCTACAGGATATATCCAGTAAATTCTTATAAATAATGAATATCTCCCAAAACATAAGTAATTATCAATGATCATATGTTTGTAGGATATGATGCATTTAACTGTGTTTGATCACAGAACCACCACCCTCTTCAATCGGCAGATTTTGGTTTCTCCCAAGATGATGTTACAAATTCCTGTTAAAGTCCCTTTGGACCGGAGAATAAAGAGGGTTTCAGCCTCGGCACATAAAGTGTGCAAGGACATTGCAAGGAGTGACAATCTTTTGACTACACCGCATTTCTTTGCAAACTCTTTTAAAAATATTAGAATACTTTACATTTGGGTTTACAATGTGCCTAGAAGTTGGATTTAAACATTCTGTAACTAGACGTATCCCGGGGGACGTGGCGTTGCGCCTCTAAACATTTCTCGGCATATATTGAAAAATAGTAGCCTACTATTAATTTTTTGGGCAGTTGGAACGTGTCATACCCTGCCATTTGGACAGGCTCGAGGTAAAGGGCTTGGAACGTGATGTTCCATACTGCCGAAGTTCTATTTTACATCGAAATGGACCAAGCACCTCCAGGTAGGCTAAGCCTTTTGTCGGATCTGCATTGTCAAATGTGGCACAGCTTCTCACCTAGGTAACTGGCAAAGCTGACACCTGGTCGGTGTCGCACGGGTGTCTGTGTCCGTATTAGTTGACACTATCCTGCCTCCCCCAAGACATTGCCCGAGCATAGCGCATTTCGCTTGCCAATTACGTAATAGCATACCTACCTTGACTATGCTATGAGCAATGGAGAATTGCTATTGGACCTACCAGTCTTTCAACTTATATTGAAATATAATAACAAAGTTTGTTACAATAAACCATTAACTTTTGATAAAGCTTGCTCAATGGTTGTTAATGGCCGAGAGTGAAGAGTTGGGTATTGAGTGCTCTGAAAATGACGCATGAAAACTGCAGCTCCACTGCTTTGTTCCATTTCCTTGACTGCAGCCGACCGTGGTGAATGTGTGCCCTGCCATGGTGCGCTTGCGTTGCTGAGTGCAGGAAACCATAGATGGCAGACAAAAAGCTTTCCCAAAGTGCCAACTATTGCTTGCATTGATGTAACATTATATGACATTTTGATGACGGTCAACCTCAGCAAGCTGCTTTTGGACAGATGAGTTAGACGTGGTGCTTTTTGTGATTTTTCTGTGGAGCTCTGTGGATGACAACCCCCAGAATGGTGGGGGTAGCTTTAGAGCAGCCAGGGAGGTTATGGTAGAATTTAGCTGAGTCTTGAGTCCTGCTTCCTATTTTGCAACCACTGTGCTCTTGCACCTGCCTTTTGTTTATTTAAAAGTTAGAAAAAAAAATGGAAAGCGGATAGAGTAGGAAACCCACATTTTCTTCTCACTGAGAGTCTTGTTATGTTCTGCTAGATGTTTCATGAAAGACACTTTTGTAGGCTCCTGCAGTGAAATATATTACCCCTCTCCTGCTCCTGGTGTGGTTTGGATCCTAGCTTTTTACATTTTTGGGTTTTCTTTTTCTTTTTTTTTCCTTTTTTGCCAGGTTCAGAGTTCTTGTTAGTTTTATGATTACGGGAAAGTTAAGAGGATTTTGGAGATTCTGGATTAGAAAAAAAGGGGGGTTGGAGGATCAGATTTAAGAAATGTATTCTGTGGTTATTCAGAAGATTTAGGGTGAGCATTTAAACACTAATTAAAATGAAGGTCCTTCATGTAACAATCAGATTAGCATTTTATTGAAATAGATTGAAAATGGTCTTGATGTAATTTACAGAAGTGCTTAATACTCTGCTGACCTGACATTTTATCAGCTTGGGACATGCTTGGGCTTGTCTGGAGATTGTGACAATGCTAGTGAAGGGTGCTGTTGTGTTTTGGCAGATTTTTTCTCAGGAGAGTTGATAAATGTAGAGACTGGTATACAATAAACCTCCTCCCTCCAAACAACAAGTCTGATCTTTTTTGTTTATTTTTGTCTTTCTCTCTGCCTCACAGCTCTCCCACCTAGGTCAATGAAGCCAATGTCCTCCACCAACTGCCCCAGAGGGCCTCCAATCTACCCCTTAGAGGATGCTGAGTGGTACTGGGGTGACATTACCAGGTAACAGGTCCACTGTAGTTTCCCACCATGTCATGTTTATACCATTTCACCATGTTGGGTCTAGCCATGATATTTCTTTGTAAAATATCCTGTTTATCACTCCAACAGGGAAGAGGTCAATGAAAAGCTTCATGACTTGCCTGATGGATCTTTCCTGGTGCGTGATGCTTCAACAAAGGCACCGGGAGACTTCACGCTAACACTGAGGTACGCTGAAGTGTCTCTCGACCAAATCCTCCCCACCGCGCCCTATTCCTTCACTCCATTCCTTCACTTCGCAAAATGACGTCACGATTCCCTTCTTTCCTCGTCCGTGTAGAAAAGACGGGCACAACAAGCTGATCAGGATCTACCACCGCGAGGGGAAGTATGGCTTTTCAGACCCCCTCACCTTCAGCTCCGTGGTTGAGCTCATCTGGCACTACCAGCACCATCCTCTGGTGGAGTACAACGCCATGCTCGATGTGACGCTCACGCACCCACTGTCCCGCTTCCAACAGGTAGACACAACACACTTTGTCTTTCTGTGTTAATACTCCTCAATTCAATGACGCAGAGTCATGTGTGGTATCTTACTTTTTGGCTTTGGGTCAAACTTTATGATGGTCTTGGCCAATAGAAACTTGAGTTCTGATCACAATAGCTGGATGTATCTGTTCCTAGGATCGTTTCATTAGGGAGGACAGTGTGGATGTTGCGGGAAGAAAACTACAGGAATACCAAAGTCAGTATCAAGAAAAGTCCAAGGAATTTGACCGTCTGTACGAGGCCTACACAAAGACCTCACAGGTGAGACCTTCACCTAAAGTCAGACGGATGCAGCACATCTGAAGTTATTCTGTGATCCTAAGTGACCTGTGACCCTGCTAACGATCTCCATTGCCTTCCCCCTTTCCGGTCCAGGAGATCCAGATGAAGAGGACGGCAATAGAGGCCTTCAATGAAACAATGATGATCTTTGAAGAGCAATGCCGCGAGCAGGAGCGCTACGGAGAGGAGTTTGAGAGGGACAACCTACCTGAGGGAACAGAGAAGGACCTCGAGAGGTGAGCATCCAAGCCATCAGCCATGTAACACCAACTTGATCTAGTAATGTCTTTCATCTGGTTGTAAGCGTAGGATAAACATGTGTTTCCCTTTCGCCTCCTCCAGCTCCAGTTTGGCTCATGCTGGCAGTTTGTGTAGACCTGACCCCTGACCCTTGTGACCTGTGACATTTTTTTAACCTCTGCCTTCCTCCCCTAGCTTCCTGATTAACTATGAGAAGCTGAAGTCCCGTCTGGGGGAGATCTACGACAGTAAAGTCCATCTGGAGCAGGATCTGAGGACCCAGGTGCTAGACTACAGAGAGACAGACAGGAAGATCAACAGCCTGAGGCCCGACCTCATTCAGCTGCGCAACATCAGGGACCAGTACCTCAAGTGAGTGTCCCACTCTCAATGGAGACTTTGTTGGAGCTGATAATAACATGATCAGAATTATCGCACCCTCTTGTCAGATTTACAAGTCTTAAATGGTCATGTTTTACATTTTACCCTTTTATAACTTTTCTTCCACCACCTTTACTCTCTCCTTGAATTCAGCTGGTTGAATCACAAAGGTGTGCGACAGAAATGCATTCACGATTGGCTAGGCATTCCAAACGACAGCAGTGATGAGTAAGCCTCTTCCTTTTTCTATCAAGAAACTGAGCACAGACATTATGGCCGATGAGACTTACAAACATTAGAGAGTTGTATTAACATCACTTTACATTTATTGCAGCACCTACGTGTTGAAAGGAGACGAGAAGCTGCCTCATCATGATGAGACAAACTGGTTTGTGGGCGAACTAAGCAGGACCCAGGCTGAGGAGATGCTTCAAGAGAAACCTTCTGGAACGTTCCTGGTGCGCGAGAGCAGCAAGCAGGGCTGCTATGCCTGCTCTGTTGTGTAAGTATCAGCTGCATTTACATGGTAGAGAAAGCGTTGTCAGTATAACGGGATGATAGCAAAAAATATGTCACTAAGGCAAATCTTGATTGTTATTATCATGTCCAATTTTTGTATTTGATTGGAAATGACAAACATAGTTTTGTTTGTGCCCATCAATAACATAAATGTAGGAAATACAAACTTTTTTTCAGAATTGGTTTCTGTCTTATCATAACAACAAGTGTATTTTGAGGCAAATAAATCTGTGGATTCTCTGCTTTCCAAACAAATCCAATTGCATATTGCACTATGGTGCCCTCATGGCTATTTTGTATAGCTTAACATGCAGCTGTGGTTCGGCCAGAAGATTAGTGAAGGAGTAAGCTGCAGTGACAATGGGAGACTCCCAGTTACCCTGGTAGTTATTCAGTATTCCCTTCCTTTTCAGCGTGGACGAAGAAGTGAAGCACTGCATGATCTACAGCACGCCACATGGCTTTGGCTTTGCTGAGCCTTACGACGTCCACACCTCTCTTAAGGACCTCGTCCTGCACTACCGCCTCAACTCCCTGGCACAGCACAATGACGCCCTGGACGTGCGGCTGGCGTTCCCAGTCAGCGCCACCGTCCCAACACCCTCCGCCCTCATGGGAGAACACAAACTCCTACAGACTCCGAAACACAGTGCTGGACTCACTCCGGCTGCACCAGAGATGTAGATGGGACAGACCGATCGAAGGATTTGCACTAGATTGATTCCAGTCGTTTTTCGTGAATGTGATTTCACTGATCGAGGGTGAGCGGAACTTGAATGTCAGCTTGAACTTTTTTTTTTATATATATTTTTTTTAAGAGTATAATGATTTTGTTTCATTGTTTGGAAAAATATTTTTGACTTTTCTGTCTTGTTTCTGTGTGTTAAATGGGTCAAAGGGATGTTTTATGGACACGTGTGAAATGCTCATAAGGTGCTTTTCTTAACTTTGACTAATAGCCTCCAAAGTTTTGACAACTCAAAAAATATTGTGCTAATGGCCATGCAAGACCATGTTGGTCTTCACATATTTACAAACCAACCAATTCCGGAATGTCAACGGTGCTAAAATTATGTTATGATTCAGTCAAATACAGTAACTGTGGTGGACCAAACTTTTTAGGTAAATACCACAAACGTGTATTTAAAGGGTTATGGTGTTGTCAGAAGTGCCCCTTGTTAGAAGCTTTAGATGATCACTGACAGACAATTATGTAGCATTAATGTACCAGTTAACCAAAGCACTTATGAGCAATGCTGCATCCCTCTTAAAATTTTGTTAAAATTGTAATGTATAGGGAGGGACAAATCACACACCTACCGACGTGCAGATCAAAACAAACTGAAGTACTGTATGTTATATCCTGTTACTCAAAGAAGTATAAGCTTTTTTGTATTCTATATATATTTTTTCTAAAACACGCCACAGAAGAAGAAGCTTGAAGTAAAGTGCAATCCAACAGTGTTGTTCTGTGATGCTAGTATGGTAGGGGTAACGTTTGACGCATAAATGCACTCTCTTTGGTGGCGTTGATAAGATGATGTGACCTAGTATGTCTTTGGGTTAACTGCCAGAGGTCTGGAAATGTCCTGTCTCCATTACTTGAACTGTTGCATTGCAAAAAGCTATAGATGTTCATCATGACATGTAGCCCACATAGTTTAAGAGAAAAGGTATCCATATTGTTCTTGGCACATTTTTTCAAGTTTGAGGACAATAGACTCTGTACTGAAGAACTGTAAAACCTGTTTTTGCAGTTGGACGATGGAGGTTGTTTTTATTATATATATATATATATATATATATATATAATATAAACCTCCCTTTAAAACTCGACCAGGGAGTTTTAGGCAACTTCATGGGTGACGCACTTAGCCATGTAAAATTCTAACCTTTTCTTCCTGAGAAACAATAAACTGATAAGGGTTTTGTTGACTTGTGTGTTTGTCATTTCCTTTTTTACCTTTAAACTCAGGTGTGTAATTGAAGATGTCAAGTTTCACAATGTATATGTGCTATTAGGGAGCATTTCTATGTTTTAAATCCCCAGCATTCTCGATATGAGTAGAGAATGCTTTCACCTCAGTGCATCTTCTCAGACTTGCGATCACAGTGCATATTACTGCTTGTGTATCCACTGTTTTCCAAAGCTGGTTGATTAGTCTGGTGATGGTTGATATAAGAAGTGTTACCTGGTGTGATGTGCCTCTGGATACTGCAGTCACACCCTGGAGCTCTTGAACAGCACATCTTATGTTTTAAAAAGCATATCCTCTAGTCTAGATTAACCATTAATAGACCTTTGTGGCTCAGTTGAGGGTGAGCAGTAGGTTGGTGGTGACACAGTGGACTTGTAAGTCCACTTGTAAGTGGAGTTGAGTCCAAATCTGGTGAGATGAGGACACACAATGGTCAATGAAACTCCATTGGCCAAGACATGAACATCAGTTGGCCTTTACAGTAGCAGCAGTTCCATGATGGGACAGACTGGATTAATGGTGTGGTGATGGGGTGTTCGGGGGAGATCTGCCTCAAATCCAGGCCATGGATTAGTCCCTGTTCTAAACTGTCAGCAGAGAGAGTGGACAGCCTGGCCTTCTGGAGGGGCCGGATGCATAGGAACCAGGACAGCTTGTACCAACGCACCACCTAGGCCACTGAGTCACTTAGTGTGTGTGTGTGTGAGAAAGAAAAAGGCGAGAATTGTGTGTGTATCATCTGTGAATTATGGGTCCATCTTGCTCTGTTGCTTTTGTAGTAAGTCAAGGAGAGAGTAAGAGAATGTACCTGTTTTCCTGTAGTATTCAGGTAGGTAAAATAAAACAGAAATGCAGGCCTGGTGGCAGAAAATAAAGAATACATTTGTCTGTACGAGCATGAGTTTACTGCAGTAAAGTCGCAGAGCACCGTATGATGCAAAACGTACCTCTGATTCTGTAGGTCCTCTTTTTCTTTCATTACTTGATATTTACGCACACATTTGTAAGCCATGTTGTCTTTGCCCTTTTTCTTACCACCCCCCTTGAAATAACTCCTGGGCTGAGAAATAAATTACCTTTATAGTCACGCCTGAAATACATCATCAAACAGTCTCTAAGGCATTGGCAATTGAGATTTTCTCCTTCAGTTTTCAACAACCAATCACTTTTCTCCTCCCTCTGTCTCCGTCTGCTTCTCCCATTTCCAACCAATGCAACAGTAAAAGAGCCCTGACTACCAACCAATCAGCAACTAGTTGCTAGGTTGGAGGCAGACTCCATATCCCTCTGTAGCCTAGTGATTTCCCCCTGCACACAATCTGTAGAGGGCATGAAAGATGGTTCTCATGGGTCTGATGGCATGCAATCAGATCATTTATTAAGACAATGAAAATATACTGTACATGCTATATAGAAGTAAAATCCTAAGTACATCTTTGATAACAATTTCTTGTCTCCAAATTCTCTCGAACATGTCCTCCTTATCTTATCTAACAGGAGAGAAGGATGTCAATGTAACATAACCTTAATAACAGCAATGCTTTGCCCAGATTAATTATTTTCTTTAACCTTATGTGATAATGCATATGCATGTTATTATTCTATTAATGTATTAATTGTATTATTACTTGGCAAGGACAATGTCAGTTAAGTATGTACATACACAGTAAGGATCAAAACATTTTCTTGGTTCCGATATATAGCCTTTGGTGCCTTCAGCAGAAGAATGCAACTTTACAAATGATATCAATGCCATATCTGATAAACAGACGTAGTATGTTGCCTACATTTTTGGGGGCATGGCAACGTGAAAGACACCTCTTGGGAGAAGAGAGCTGCCAACTCAGATGGCTTGGTAACCTCACACTGACTAAAAGCCTTTTGATTGCTGACAAACCATCGAGGGCACCAGCCTGTCTTCTCTTGTAGATTCTGGTAGATGTCACAGTGACCAATAAAGAGGCAGAGTGAGAAACATGCCTACCTAATTAAAACCTTTTGTCTAAAGTCTAAGGTAAGTGCAGTTAAATGGAAATGTTGAGTTTGTGCAGTTTAAAAAAAATCTTGTCATGTAACTGATTTTTGACGTTTTAAAACAAGGGTGTGATGTGTGCATGACTTCATATTTAAAACATTTTAGAACTTTTTATTGTGAGCTGGGCAGTGAGCTGGTTTTGGGGCTGGAAGTTGAAGTGACTCTAAGTCTTAGCTCTGAGGTCACTGACTCGGTTCGAGTCCAAAAAACTGACCTACCACAAGTGCCTTGAAATCCACACTAATCATCTTACCTCTGTGAACCTTTGCTTGGGGCCTTCACCAGCCATGCAATCTCAGGACAACTTCAGAGCAGAAGTGTTCATCCCTGCAGTGATTAGACAAAAAGACATAGGGCCACTTCTGCAAATGTATAGTAGTGGATTAACCATTACCTCTATACAGTTGCCAGAAGATTTCTTGTGACCACTCACAACATGAAAGCTGGAGTGCCATATAGTGCATTGGATGAAATGAGCCAGGACGGTGGGAATGATGAGGGGGCAGGTCTGCCAGGTGAGGAGGATGTCACCACTGAAACCCAATACAAGCTGATTCAGTACAACTACAATAACTGTCGTTCTCTGGTTGCTGTAGTTGAAGATATGCATAGAACACTTCCTAGTATGCTGGATAGAAAGTATACTGTAATTCTGTGTTTGGCGTTTTACATTAGTTAGAGCAGATTTATTGATCCACATTTGCTATTCACACACTTTCTTCAAAACAAACACTCTGCATTCCTCTATAAAAAATATTTCTGGTGCTCATAAGGAACTGGCTGCACTTCCATGATCAAAATATTGGCTGTGCAAAGAGTATTTAGTCTCATAGAGATCAAATTAAAACAAGAATCCAATTAAAAGTACTTGCCACCTGAACAATTTGAGTTATGTAATGCCTTAAACATGGTTAAATTGGTGAAATCCTATACGTTTTCTCCCGAGTTTAGGAAGGTTGATCAGTTCACGCAAAATATATAACTCGTTACAATTGAATTACCTTGTATAGATTCACTATTAGTACCTCAACAAGCTTCCTAAAGGCTTACTAAGATTCTGTTTTGTAATTGAATCCAATAAGCCAATTGTTCTGCTCAGACAATGAATATCTAGGATGTACTGTACTTGCAGAAAGGCCAGTGAGGGCATGTGAGAGATCAGGTCAGCTAAAAAAATAATGATGTGCAGCAGCAGTGTTTTTTGTCAAATTCCATGGCCAAGATTCTCGACAATGCTCCAGACCCATTGTGTTGTTCATGATTACAGTTAGAGATCAATACAAACATACATAGATTCAATAAATTGTCTTTGAGGTCCCAATTCTTGTCCTACAGCAGGGGTCTCCAGCAAGTCTTTCTGAGCTAATAGCCCAGACAAAAAGATATACTGAAAAGACCTTTTTAGTTTTTCTCGATTGCTTTGGCTCAATTCTTGAAACAGAAATGACATTCTCAAAGCTCCACGTGCATTTAGCAAAATAGCCTATATGGTTCAGCACAACTACATAGATAACCTTCAAAAGGTCATATCTCACCCAAAACAGTTAACTCATGCTTCAAAACCAAATCATTTTCTCATATAAATAGTCAGTGCCCTCAAAATGAAAAGTTCCTTCTCGATTGCTTTGGCTCATCGCTCGAAAAAAAATTGAACATTCTCAAACCTTTAAATACATTTGCCAAAATAACCCAGATGGTTCAGCAAAACACCATTGAACACCTGCAAAGGGTCATCTCTTTCCTAAAACAGACAACTTATCAGTCAAAACTAAATCCTTCTCTCAAACAAATAGTCAGTGCCCCCAAAATGAAAAGTCCCTTTGGCATTGTGTAAACACTGCAGGTCAAAATGTTTAGATGTTTTGTCAGTATGGCAATGGACCTTAGAAATATCCCTCATGTGCACTGTGCTACAGTTACTGTAGTAGATGTTTTCTTTCCAGAATACAATGTGTCTCAATCTGCATTTACAGTGTAAATTTATTCATTTAGCAGATGCTTTCATCCAAAGCGACTTCCAAGAGAGCTTTACAAGAGTGCATAGGTCACTGATCATACAGTAACAACGCGATAGCCCCAAACATTTCGGGTAGCCAAAACATGAAGCATACATTGTGAAAAACCCAAATACAGTAAGTGCCAAAGAGAAGAACCATAAGAGCATGTAGCCAAACAAGTTACAACTAAACAACATGAACCTCAAAAGTGCAAGAGTGCACCTGTAGAAAAGCAAGCAACAATACTGTAATGTATGCTTCATGTTTTGGCTAACCACAATGTTTTTGTGGCTATCTCGTTGTTTAGGATCATTGACCTATGCTCTTTTGTAAAGCAGACAGCTTGGAAGTCGCTTTGGATAAAAGCGTCTGCTAAATGAATACATGTAAAATGTAAATGTGCATCAAACAGAAAAAAGATTACAGTAATTCAAGAGTAACCTACAAGGTTTCACATCACATATTGCACTTACACTGCCATGGAAATTGTTACTGTAATTGCCATACATCATGGTTACTGTTACAGGAAATGTGTACAGCACAATATACTTTCATACAATAAGCACATCAAAACTAACATTATGTATAACCTACACTAGTAGTATGAGTAACCACAGTAAGTTTCAGGCAAGTGACCCCCTCCTAGTCAGAGTTGCAAAGGGGGCATTTCATGGCAAGAAGGAAACACATACAGTAAGAAAGTAAAGCAAAGCTGGAGTTTCACTAGTTGTCGTCCTCACTGTCTGTCTGGCCACAGATTTCATTGACATCACATCTGATGTTCTCCCTTACGATGCAACAGGGGAAGAATTGTTGTTCATGCCGCAACAATCCCCTACACTTATCTGCTGTGACATCATCACAAGCAGCATCCATTGCCTGGAGCAGGGACCTCTGGTTTTGAGCCCGATGCTCATAAACCCTCCACCTCCATGCAGAAAAAAACTCCTGGATAGGTTTAAGGAATGGGGAGTTAGGTGATATGAGCACCATTAGCATTCTTTGATGGGCAGTGAATCCTGATGAGCGGGTGACGGTAGAAGCTTACATTGTCCCACACAATGACAAATGTAAGAAAGTGGTCTCATGTAGAGGGATAAGATCGGAGTGCCTTGCAGTCCAAGGACACCAGGAGTGTCTGGGTATTGTATGGGCCAAGACTGGGAATGTGGGTGACTACACCATTCTCTGAAATGGCAGCATAAACAGTGATGTTTCCCCCGAGCTGGCCTGGGACAAGCTCTATATATTTGATGGAAGGATTTATACTGCTGCATAGCTCCTGTCAGCTAACTAAACTTACTGTGTGATTGGTGATCGGATGTGTCCCATTGTTTAGTAAAGTTCTAGTTGCACCTGACAATGACTGTAAGCAGATGATCCAAGAGATCCATATTACAGTATATACAGTTATGTTTGTCATGGTATTATGTGCTTGAAAGATTTTGACAGTGGAGTGAACTATTGTGCAGGTGATGATGTACACAAGGAAATTATGCCAATATGTTTTGCAGAGAACAACCACTTGACTGAGAAATAACAGTCAGTTTAGACCAGCAAGATATTTTCAATTGATAGTTGGCCTAATTGAAGGCAATTATACCTAACCATTTCAAAGATGTGCAAAATCATTTGAAATGTGTGCAAACTGTAGGCAATTGCACTTGTCATTTACAAGGATGTGCTAATACAATTGCAATTTGATTAAAGGAATGAACAATTCCAATATGTTGTGAACAAGTGCCCAGCGGTTTGGAGGTTTGCACGTGTTGTTTTGAGAATGTCATTTCTGTTTCGTGAAATGAGCAAAACCAATTGAGAAAAACTGTAATGCTGACTGTAAAGTGAAGGGGAATGTCAACCTTAAAGACAATGCTGTCATCTAGTGGCGTAGACTATGCACTATCCCAGGGAGAATCTTGTTCTTGAATGGTTTCATTCTAAACTTTAATGAATGGCATATTGATCTTTTTTGAATAATTAGTTACATCAAATGTTTTTCATTTTCGTCCAAAATGACTGTTAGAATGATAAAATGTAAAATAGAAAATATTATTCGTTATTTAAATGTTGCGTTTGGATTTGTTTGTACTGAATTAAAATGAGCCTATATGTCCAATGTGGCAATGATGTTAACATGTCAGGACAATTTGACAAAAACTTTCGGCAAAATGACATTGAAGCGATCATTCAAAGATTATTTGTGTTATGATACACCACAGGTGTGCACTTGTCTCTAAACTTACTAAAATGAGGTTGCAATAACAAATGTGTGTAAAAAAAAATGTTCACCCTCTTTTTCAAGTCACATCGAACGAGCAGAGAAGGTATGCTAGAAAATAGCCTATTATTTCGGAAGCTTCCTCCTTTGGGCTTCCTGAGTTAACCAGGACACAAAAATCCCATCTGAACTTTTGCCCTTTCTATTACACAAAGCCAAATAGCCTACAAACATCTGGGAAAATCCCAACCACGTTCGGTTGTTGTTGTGTCATTTGTGTTCCTTTTACCACTACAAATATGTTTCCTAGTAATAGCCTACTGCTTGTTAGTTGCTTAAATTTGTCTTCGCTTTGTCTCCAAAATATGCATATTAATAAAGTATGTATCAATACACAAGAGTAATCCAAACTTTAGTTAAGTATTCAGTTTAGTCAGGAAAAGGCTGACAATGTTGATCAACCATTAACATTTTTTTTAAATGCGTTATAATATCTAAAAACACGAGATGACAAGCTTGAACAACGCAACGCAATCTTCAACCAGTCAACCTAGTTCAGTCCAGACATGTATACAAAGCGTTATATATGTCTATGGTTCAGTCTCTGGCAACACTTCACTTGACATCACATCACACGCCTGCTAGCTAGCTTGCACTGAACTACTGTAGCTTAATGACAATTCTGACAAGTTTATTCCTAGAATTGTAACTTTGAATTTGTTAGAAATGTAGCTATAATTCGCATATCGCTTAGCTATTAGCTAGTGTTACCTAACATTGAGCTGCTTGATTACAGTAGTCTTAAGTGGAGCTTGTCAACAAACAAAAAAAATCTTAGCTAGCTCTTGAAAAACCATATTGTGGAGATTGCCGTTTGTTGTGGTCTCAAACATTCGTTTTTGTGTCATCACATTTACTCTAACTGTCCGGGAGTTTACTAATATTTCAGGCGAGTCTGTAAAAGGTAAGACTAGGTTAGCTATATAGTCGCATGACGAGGCCGTTTGCTAATCTAGCAACCCTACCACTACGTCATACATATCTGCTCGGTAAACAGTGTGTTGAGTCTATTGAATATGTTCTGTAGTGTTGCCGCGAGTCAAGGGGCTTTTCCTTGTGAAAAAAGGGAACTATCTATTCCGCTTTCTGTTTCAGTCATACGATAAAGCATTTCAAGAGGCATTGTAGGCTCACAATAATGGAGCACACGGGTTGTGTGAACCTTTGTAGTCTCACTAGCACTCTACCGGTGATCCCCTATCAAAAACTGACGGACTTGCACTATCTTAGCAAAGGTGGTTTCGGAACCGTATTCAAGGCACAACATTCTGACTGGCGGACAACCGTAGCAATTAAGTGCTTGAAGTTGGATTCTCCCGTTGGCGAAAGGTACGTGAAGCACGTGAAACACTACATGAGTTGTTCTCTACATCTCAATTCTTCATTGTTGGTCATAACCTTCATAACTTTATGTTAGACAGAGATGACAGCATGTCATATGATTTCTTGTGTTTTCTACAGTAGACAATTGAGGACAAACAAATGAAGTACTAATTTTCATCCCATCATTGCATCTCTGCATGGTCACATCAGTGATTGTTGTTGATGAGGAAGTGTTCAATAAGTGTTGTATTTGTTTTGACTGTTCCAGGGAGAGGAATTGCCTGCTGAAGGAAGCAGAGGTGCTCCATAAGGCCCGTTTCAACTACATAATCCAGATATTTGGTGTCTGCAATGAGCCAGAGTTCTTCTGCATTGTCACAGAGTACATGATCAATGGCTCCCTAGACCAGCTGCTTCATGAGGTGACACCTTTCAAATCCTCTTTGTGTCAGGAGCAGCACTGTCTATGACTGAGAATTTTAAATCCCTGGATCTTGTTTAATGGTTATTTGGTCAATTGCTACAAGTTTCTATGAGGACGGTCGGTGGGTCATGTCTCATCCAACCTTTAAATAAGGCTAGTGTGTAGGTTTGGTACTTTACTATCCATATTGGACCATAGAAACAGAAAATAGACATGCCTATCGAGAAAAGATAGTTAGTCCTACAATTCGGGTAGTGAGCACACCCCTTTGGAAGTTCCGGCCATTTTAAGTTTCACTTTGATTTCATAGTTGTTTTCCCTTCCCCCATTTAGTTTCAGTTATGTAATTTCCTTTTGTCTTCCCTGGCTGTTTGTAGAAGAGCCTGTATCCCCTACTTGCCTGGCCTCTGAGACTGCAGATACTGTATGAGATCGCCCTGGGGGTCAACTTCCTACACAACATGACCCCACCTCTCTTGCACCACGACCTGAAGACGCAAAATATCCTCTTGGATGGGGAGTTTCACGTCAAGGTGTGTGTTTGACCAACTTTAGTGTGAACACCAAGCAGCGCCCTGTCTTTAAATCCTTCTTTGTTTGAGCTCTACTAAAACCAGTTCTCCTCATAATATTAATGATAATAACAGGTCCAATTAAGAGTGCCTGGAACAGTCTCGCTGTCTTGCTGCACTGAAAAGGGGGCAACAGAGGATTTAAATATAAATGAGCACCTCATTATCCAAATCTGTCTTCCAGAATGAACCGGCTCCTAATCTAGCCCTATTATGCTGAACATGACCCCATCATGGATCTTTTTCCTCTGCAAACAATTTTTGCAAACCCAATAAATAATGTGTTTTTGTTTTGTTATTGCCATATTTATGTTATTCGACACGGCGTGTCCAGCCCAGTAGTAGTCCTCTGCTTTGTCCAGATTGCAGACTTTGGCCTCTCCAAGTGGCGCCAGCTGTCCATCAGTAAGTGCTCCGGGTCCAAACCCCCAGAGATGGGCGGCACCGTGATCTACATGCCCCCCGAGAGTTACGAACCCTCCCGGAGTCGACGGGCGGATGTCAAGCACGACATGTACAGGTGAGTCACTGGGAATCCAGGTGGTGATTTGTCACAGGGGGATTCGAGCATAGTTTGCCTTGTGTTGAATGAAAGAAGTAGTCATGCGTGGTTTAGCCTTTAGCATTCTTTCAAATGAGGTTGTACATTCTATAGATACCTACCAGCATCTAAGGCCATGCTTCTGGAATATTCCATTCATGTTTAGCTGAAATAGATTCTTTGCGTGCCATACTTTGGTTGAGAATTTGTTTTGGCATGTACATTTAGGCAGGTAAGCTCTGGGAAACGCTGAGAGAAACGCACTGCCATCTTGGGTGGAGAGTTTGTCTCAGCGAAGGTCTCTAAACTGACAATGACATTTCTTGGCAGAGTTACGGTAGTTGAGTCACTGCAACAATAATATCTGTCTGGGTGTCATGTAATGAAATGTGTGATAACAGTTACTCCTCTATCTTTAAGGGGGAGTGACAACTGCAGCCATGACAAATGCTTCCTCCAGAGAATGAACTTTTTTCTCAATTATTGCTTCCCCCCCCCCCCCCAGTTATGCAATCATCATGTGGGAGGTGCTGTCGAGGCGAATACCATTTGAAGGTATTTTGACCTTTTTCTTAGCTAGAAAGGTACTTTTATCCAGCACAATGTCTTTGTGTCAGAATTACTGTTAAAGTAAACCATCCAGATTATACCTGTTATTACGATAACAAATGCTGTTCATAACTACACACACTTCAGTATGAAGCCACAACGACGGAGCCATCTTGTCTAACTCCCTTTTATGTGTGTGTGTGTGTGTGAGAACAGACGCCACCAACCCCATGCAGATCATGTTCAGCGTTCTGCGAGGCTCCCGTCCGGACACGGGGCTGGACTACCTGCCAGAGGACATCCCCAGCAGGGACACCCTCATCAACCTCCTGACCAGCGGCTGGTCCGCTAACCCAGACGAGCGGCCCTCCTTCCTCCGTAAGGCCCTGTCACCCCACCCCGTCACCCCCCCACCCCCGCCAGCCCTCCATCATTCCCCTCCTCTTCACCGCCACTCGGGCCTTTACAGGGCTTAAAGTATTCCGGTACCATGCCGGATGTCCGGTGTGCGGCCATGTAAAAAAGACAATTTGGGAACTTGCATGCGGTTTAATATTTTCGAGTCAATTGATTTCCCCCTACCAATCATATGAGAGGAACACAGCTATAAGTAACTTTACAAGCCTATCAGAAGCAGAGTAGGGCGGGTCCTTGCAACACAGTGTGAAAGAGATCCGTACGTCACATTAGCATTGTCGGTGAAAGCATGGAGCACAAATTCATGAAGCCTGGGGATGATGTCCTACCCATAGAAAAATGACTCCAAAATAAATGGTGCTGGGTGTGGATGGAAGAAGGTAAAGACGGCGAGCCTTTTGGCAGTTGGTGCAAGAAACTGAGAGCGCCTGGTGCCTGTTTCTGCACGTTTTGCTCGAGGAAGCTACTATATGCCAGCAGCGGTTAGAAAGTGCTTGCTCGTCATGTCATAGAGCCGCTGCCCGTGCACTCAAACCTACCATGACGTTGCCAGGAGCAACTGTTACAGCTGACACACCTTAATTGCAGAACATGACTTGTCATTCACAATTTCTTAGCCACTGGTCACCCTGTGTAGAAAACTAGCAGAAGACAAAAAAGCACTTCTCCTCCCCCCCCCCACCCAACCCCCCCTTTAGGTACCGTATCACACATGACTGAATAGGAAAGAACAGAGGATTTATAGGTGCAGACACTGTCTCATTTCTGGTTGATCTGGTCATTACAGCGTGAGTTGTGCCGGTCGTTCGGCTGTGTCCTGAGTGTGCTCTGTGTCTCTGTGTAGAGTGTCTGATTGACCTGGAGCCCATGCTGAGGAGGTTTGATGAGGTCAGTGTGCTGGAGGCCGTCCTGGAGGTTAAGAGGTCAAAGGTCAGTCCACCAGCCGGATGACCCCTGGGGGATTCCAGCTCAGTTAGGCAGCATAAACCAGCAGGTTTAACTCCTGTGACCAAGTCATAACCTTATGGGACAAGTAATAGGAAATGGATTGCATAAGAATTGCTGGCAGCATATTTCAAACCTTTTGTGTGTTTCTCTCTCTCTCTCCCTTCCTTTATTTCAGATGAGGAGGGCGAGCTGCTACTCGGCCATGCAGCTACCCGTGTGTGAGCACAGGAGGGATGAAGAGAAGTCTCTGAAGGTTCTCAACCCTAGTCCCTGGCCTGTAAGAACTCAAACCTCACCAGTCAGAAAATAAGCAGAACATAGTCCTCAGGTTTCTGTTACATCCAAAAGGACCTGGCGTTCTTTCAGTCAGCTACTTGCAGAGATCCACTGGGCACAGGCCAATCTGGGTGTGCTCTTCCTGGTTTATAGCATTCAGA
The DNA here is from genome assembly GCF_021917145.1 of Hypomesus transpacificus. NCBI lineage: Eukaryota > Metazoa > Chordata > Actinopteri > Osmeriformes > Osmeridae > Hypomesus > Hypomesus transpacificus. The sequence goes on from NC_061069.1 coordinate 3,457,027, forward strand.
GCACCCAGTATATTATCAATGTCTCTTGAGAAGGTTTGTGCCAAAGAAGTGATTTATGTTGTTTACTCCTTGCAGGGTTTTTCCTGGGTCAAAATGGGTCTTCGGTGCTCCACTGTGTTACCGTGTCACCTTATTAGCAGACATCTAATATATATGTATTTTTTTTTACCATTTCATAAATAATGGAGGCTATGCTTGAGGAAATAATTTAGCTTCTACTTTAGATTTAGCAATTTCCTTTTATTTTCTTTGTGCCTACACTATATATTATCATTCCAGGTTAAGAATACCAATGGAGGCTGCGCTGGAAATCGTTAATCAAACTTTTGTCAGCATTTTGAGTGGACATTTCATTTGCTTTCGTACAGGTGTATTCGTGCACGTCGGGCTGGCCCTCGCAGCGGAACGACAGTTTACTGGCCGCTCTGTCCATTCGTGCACCTCACAGTTGCGTATTGATCAGACAAGAAGACACGCTTATCAACTTGAATACTATTGATCAAGGGTTTGGCTGTAGCCTACTTGAAACATACCATTGAGAACATATTCGCTGACATGCATTGCACGCGTGATGATTTTGTCATAGTTGCTCGGTAAAACGGCTTAGGCGCGAAAAAACCCTGTCCTTGAGAATACTCTGTGCGCCCTGTGAGAGAGCTTATATTTTTGGTGTGGGTTTGTACATGTGTGAGGCTGAGTGAGAAGGAAAGCTTATAGGGTTTTTCGTGTATGTTAGTGAGAAAGCTTATAGGTTTGTGTGTGCGTGAGACAGAGAGAGAGACAGACAGAGAGATAAAACCTACAGGGTGTGTGTGTTGTTCCTGACTGTGCCCCCTCCCACAGGAGAGTTCCACCTCTGGGTCAGGGTCCTGCTCCTCCCAGGAGGCCGACATGTCCCAGCCCGGGTGTCTCACCAGCAGCAATGTCCTGCCTTCCAAAGGTGAGCCTCCAGTGGCAGCCGTTTTGCTTAAAGTAGACTCGCTGGCCTAGTAGATTAGTCTGTTCCCTCCCCATACCCCCGACCACCAGTCTCTCTCTGTGTCCCATCCCCAGACATGTCCCCGTCCTCATTCATGCCTGTCCCCCTGGAGCACCCTCTGCCTCTGAAGGACCACAGCTTGGACAACAAACTCAACAACTACTCCCAGAGTGCCAGGCCCATGAACAACTTCAACATCCCCCTCCAGCCGGGCCTGCCCGTCACAGAGTGTGAGACCCATCTGGATAACCTAACCCTCAGGCCCCAGGAAAAGGCCCAGCCTCAAGGTAAAGTCAACCGCGCCCTTCCCCACCTCGATAGGATCGATCTAGATAGATTGTGAAGGGGGGAGGGGGGGACTCTGAACTCTGTCCCAGCTGACGCCCTTCATTTACCACGTCCCCCGTCCCCCTCAGACGCTTCTCCCCCATTGGACCCCTCCGCCCCCACACTGGGTCCCATCGCCGGCTGGCTGGCAGCGCAGCGGGAGGAGATTGTGCTGCAGATGACGGAGGCTTGCCTGAACCAGAGCCTGGACGCCCTGCTGGCTCGCTCGCTGCTGATGCGCGAGGACTACGAGCTGGTGGTCAACCGGCCCACCCGCACCGCCAAGGTCCGCCAGCTGCTGGACACGTGCCACCGCCACAGCGAGGAGTTCTGCCGCGTGGTCGTCCGCAAGCTGCAGGAGAACATGCAGCTGGGCCTGAAGCCGTACCCCTCTGAACTCAGCTCCCCCACGGCCACAGCGCAGCCCACCGCCCCGCCGTGCCAGTACGCCAAGAACACGTTCTAGGGTTGGCCCACGCGCAAGCACAGAGAGACCAGTGTGTGTGTGTGTGTGTGTGTGTGTGTGTGTGTGTGTGTGTGTGTAGGTGTGTGTGCGCAGGTGTGTGTGTGTGCGCGCACGCGCTCTGCGAGTCCGTTTGGGGCTGACTCAGAGCTCAAGACAGTGGGAGGGTCAGACCTAATTGTGGTCGCCACGGTCGCCCTGTGCCGTGGATCCTGCTGTGTGGGTAGAGTGGATGGTGAACCCATCCAGTGCATGCACGCGTAAAAAGGATGAGGGTAGATGGATAGACAGGCTGGTTTGACCATGTCGTGTTGACGGAGATAGCCGACGAGCATGGCAGAAGCATTTCTCAATTTTTTGATATAGTTGATTAGGTCACAGTCCTTCAGTGTGTTTCAAATGATGTCTCACCATGATTTAGATCCACGAGTTAAGTTGGTGTTCAATAAATTAGGCTACTATGTCACTTTACCATATCTAATCTGCTCTGAAAAGCATGTTTAAGGGAGATTTGTTCGATTAAGTATTTTTGGGGCTCTCAGTCATTTACTGATATACTGGGATGTAGCCTCCAATGTAGAAATATACTCAATGGATTTGAGTGTACTAGATGTAGCTTGGGACTGTCTTGGCTGTTTGCTTCAAGTACATGTCCACAAAATAAGTTCAACTCTACTGTTAGCAGCATTGATGGTGCAATGGTTAAAAAAAAACAGGCAACGGAACTCAAATATTTACGTTTAGACTGTATCTGTTGTCGGGTATACAAAGCAGTTTACGTAGCTCTGTCCAGACTGTAGCACTGTAGTTCTAAATGTTGTGGATTGTGTTGCAGATATGTTCTACCAGAGGCTGAGGTCATAGTTGTATATGCATGTTTACAGTATCTGTTGTTGGCCTTGTGAGCTTCTCTGGCTACACATGGAATGGAATGGACCGGGCTTCAAGCTCAAACTTGGAGCTAAATATAGGCTCCTCATGGTAACCTGCTCAAATAGAAAGCTTTGATTGTCTATTTTGACATTGTAGTTAGTTCTACAGACAAACGACAAGCAGGATGAGCTATTCTGGCTGTAAAGTCTGTTCCAGTACCTTCCATCAGCTGTGGAGGACCTCAGCTGTGTTCCTCGATCATGACTGTTATGATGGCTTCCCCTGCCCGAGAGGAATGTCTGTGTCCAGACCACACATCCCTCCCTGACCACACATCCCTCCCAGACCACACATCCCTCCCTGACCACACATCCCTCCCAGACCACACATCCCTCCCTGACCACACATCCCTCCCAGACCACACATCCCTCACAGACCACACATCCCTGTCCCTCAACTGCCAAAAACAAGCTGCACCAGAGTTTTCCTCCTGAAAAACGGTCCATTCCGTTTACAGCCTCACTGTCTCTCCATTAGTGTTGTGTGCATGCAGTGTCTCTGTGGAGAAAACCCAGTCAAAACTCCCACCAGAGCTAGGTGTTTTTTAAGAGGCCTTATTGTCATCACTGCACTTCCTCAAATGGTCATGAATTAACAGTACTGGAGAACCAGGAGGTTTTAATGACTCATTATAAATATATTTTTTTGTGACCCTAAAATGACCACGATTAGATAGATCTTTGACCTTTGCATAAGAGGGTTTGACTAAAGCCTACAGAGATCCAGATTTTGTATCCATTCCTTAATTTTTTGTAACATTTTATTTTTTTATTTTTTTTGTACCTATTAAAGTTAAAATCCGCAATGAGTTCCTGCAGAGACTGGTGTGATGTAGGATGAGCTAGAAGGTTCAAAATGCTTCCAAATTCTTCTTGACACAACGGCCTTCTCATTGATACGGTTTCTTTGTTTTTCTTTGTTTTGTTTTTTACATAGACACCATGGTATCATATTTGCACATATTTACAGTAGCTGTTATTGAAAGTGTTAGATTTTGGATTTCTATTAAAACGTATCTGTAGGCCTAAAATTATGGTTATTAATGGTAGAATATGGAATATCTCGAGTTAAACTTCTGTTTCATGGATCAACCTCAATCTGTTGAATAAAACAATAACAGGTGGTTTGACTGATATTCTTTATATCAAATACTTATGTTCTAGAATGTTACTGAGTAATGTTACAATGTGTAGCAGCACTTACATATGTATTTATACAGTCGTGTGCACTACGGCATCTTTTTGGGCAGTAAAGGGAATTACTTTTATCGTATGTTTTTAGTACTGGTAATGCTTAGTGTGTCAATAAAGTACATGAAACGTATCTTTCTACAGCTGTAAATGTGCAGTAAATCACGTCTACATGTGCTGGAGCTAACAACATAGCAGGAAGTACCAAGCACAGATGTGTAGTGTGAAAATCCCCCCCCCCATACATGTTTGATTCATACTTTACAAAGAGAGCTACAGGAGGCCTCAGCTGATGTGGAGACAACATACCGAGTATCTTGTTGATGGTGGAGCATGTCCACATACTGTTTTGTAGCTATTGAATGTCAAGTGGTGAACAGAAACAGGGCTTCTGTAATCTGCTTTAACATCAACCTGGACATCAAAACTGTGATCTGGAAGGCTTCAGCCCTGCCAGCGTGTAGTGTTATTAGGTATTCCATGGAGGCAGGAGGGGGGCTCTTTCTGAGAGCACGTCTCCCAAAAATAGCGGGGCAACTGGAGAGTGGCACGTCTGGGCTGGAAAAACACTCGTCGGCTGGGGAATATTGCAACACTCACTGTCCTGTTGCTGCCTCTCAATCAGGAGCTCCTCCATTTCCAGCTGCCTGAATCAGAAAACCTGTCTAGTCGAGATATGACTTCCTGAACAGAATTATTGACCCTTACAGAAAGTCCCTTCTGCTGTGATTGCTCTCCTCCTGTTTACTGTAGCTGGTACGTGCCTTTTCTATTTGTTTTACTTAAGACATGAGATTGAGCTGTTTGCTCATGCTGTCTGTTTCTAGGCTTGGACTTGTTGGAATGTTTTACTTGTAAACTTGGTTAAATAAAAGGTTTTATGTTAAGTTGAATGTATGAAATAATGAAATGTTCTAGAAGCTTTTTCTACTGCCATGTTATAGATGACCTACTGTAGAGTGCTTTTACTGGCCCTGCTAAAGGAAAAAGACCATGTGCTGTGACTGTTACAAAGCATGGTGTGATGTCGTTTTATTCCCTAATATAAACATGGAATAGTTTTGGATAGTTCACCCAAAAATCGATGCAAGCCATTGAGCAATATCTTCATATGAATGAATGTCAAGTAGCTCTTGTGTCTTACTCTTGTCCAGCTCCTCCCTGGTGAGACATGATGAGACAGAAGCTGGCGGCCGTGACAGGAACACTGTGTCCTGCCCCGGTGGCTCAGTCCGACGAGGACCTGAAGTCCCCGCCTGGCGCTAACGAGGTGAAGATGCAGATGAAGCGGGAGATCTCCCTCCTCAACGGGGTGTGCCTCATCGTGGGCAACATGATTGGCTCCGGGATCTTTGTCTCTCCCAAGGGCGTCCTGATGTACAGCGGCTCCTACGGGCTGTCGCTGGTCATCTGGGCTCTGGGCGGGATGTTCTCGGTGTTTGGGGCGCTGTGCTACGCCGAGCTGGGCACCACCATCACCAAGTCGGGCGCCAGCTACGCCTACATCCTGGAGTCGTTTGGTGGCTTCCTGGCCTTCATCCGGCTGTGGACCTCCATCCTGCTGGTCGAGCCGGCCAGCCAGGCCGTCATCTCGCTCACCTTCGCCAACTACCTGGTGGAGGCGCTGTACCCCACCTGCCAGCCACCGTACGACGCCATTCGCCTCATTGCTGCCGCCTGCATCTGTAAGAATCCCTCTGATCCCTCAGCATGTACAACTACTGGCTAACACTGGTGTTGGAAAGTAAACCCTTTTAAAACGTGTGTAATGAGATTGTTTGCTTAATCCTATGATATATCAGATGGTGTGCTCACACTTCCTGTGATATTCTCCCATCGTTGATTTTCTGTGGAATAAGGACTGCCCTGTTTTCTGAACAGGAAGTACTGTACATCCACGGTTCAAGTGTGATGTCACACCAGCACCGCATGCCCCCGATGCTCCTGTGGGTTGGCACCGGATGCAATTAGACCAAAGGGCCCACAGAAGGTGCCAGATTGAAAAATAGCCTTGCATTATGGGGCTTCTCTCAACAGTGTGAAAGTGGCGCACAGAGTTGGTATTTAGGTTACAGTGCAGAAATGCAATGAGTCAGCATCACAGTCCAGACCGGGGCTGCAGATCCATCACCGACGGGAGGAGAAAGGTTGACAGGAACTATGAATGAGTAATGGGGGTTTTAGTGACATACTGACTGCAGAGATGTGCAGTATGTGTTGGGTATAAGAAAATAAAAAAAAAGTATAAATTCTTACTAAACTGTCATACTTCTCCACATATAGTCTTATTATGGGGTAAGGTAGGAGGGATTGGTACAGGGAGTTGTACACACAAGTAATATATTTCTCTCTCTATCTCTCTCTGTCTCTCTCTCTCTCTCTATTTTCAGGCATGTTAATATTTATTAACTGTGCCTATGTGAAGTGGGGGACTATGGTCCAGGATCTCTTCACATATACCAAGATCATGTCCCTCATCCTAATCATCATCATGGGAGTCATAAAGATTGCTAATGGTGAGAGGAGTGAAACCCCAAAATAAAATCCATGCAAATCTTCATCTCAACTTTCATCTTTCTCGCCCTATGTTTTTCTCTCTTGGACACTTTTTCTTTCCCTCTGTCTCCTGCCATCTCTCACTCTATTATATCTACCTATGTGTCCATCCAGGAGAGACTCAGAACTTAGAACACCCATTTGAAGGTTCCTCTGTCGAACCTGGTCCCATAGCTCTTGCCCTGTACTCTGCACTGTTCTCCTACTCTGGATGGGACACCCTCAACTTTGTCACAGAAGAGATTCAGAACCCCGAGAGGTAGACACAAACATGCATGCATGCAGACTTACTAACTTACGCATTCATCCATTCACTTAGTCACTCACTCATATAGCTCCAACTAGCAACTCCGCCCTCAGATTCAAACTCAGAACGTTCCAGATAGTTTCACTTTGTTCACTTTACCGAGGGGTTATTCATTGTCCATGCAACTTTACATTCCTAGTGTTGACAGAAACAAGACAAGTTACAATGCTGCACAGCAGCAGTAGCACTGATGTTATCTTCCTGGTCCAAGGCTAGAAACAAGAGCTCTATTCATGTCTAACTTGTTTGGATTGGAATGTTGATTAGTCAGTCATGGTAAACTGGTGCCTCTGCCTCAGGTCAAGTTAGCATATTGGTTAAATTACAGTCAAATGTTACAATCAAGGCCATAGGATCTACTTAGACAATAGAACTGTTATATCTATGGAGTTACAGTATATTTAGTTCCTGTTTAGTCAATACCATGTAATTGATAGTTTTTCATCAAATGTACTGAGGCATTTCAGATGAACTGTATGAAATAAACTCACAAAGGTTTGTGACTGTATATGTGCATACTGTGTTATGTGTCAGTGTTGACATACATATTGGTTCTACTTGCAGGAACCTGCCTTTGGCTATTGCTATTTCTATGCCCATTGTGACCATCATCTACCTGCTGACCAACGTGGCCTACTACGTGGTCCTGGACATGTCCTCTCTGCTGGCCAGCGACGCTGTTGCTGTGGTAACGTCTCCCTGACCTACATAATCAACTCTGACAGAAATGAGACTCCACTGTTCATATGATCCCTGATCTGGTCACTCAACTATGGAGAGATGACTGTACTGTTTGTTGTGAAATATGTGCTTTAAAATGTGTGTTTTTCTCTCCAGACGTTTGGAAACGCCGTCCTGGGCTCTTTCAGCTGGATCATTCCTATCTCTGTGGCCATGTCCTGCTATGGGGGTCTCAACGCCTCCATCATTGCTGCCTCCAGGTAAGAGTCAGTCATGTTCTCTTCTCAGTCTGGGACAACTGGTGGGTTCACCTTAGGCCTTATAGTATACATGGGTATTAAAATAGTGTAGCTGTAAAACTTGATAAGAACAATTGAAGAATATTAATAAATGTTTACCCAGGTAACCTATGCATGTTTTTTCATTCAAAATGAGCAGATTTGAACAGTTTAGCGATATACAATATTGCTATGTCCTTTCACAGCAGCCGTACCCACACAAAACAAATATACAGTAGGTTTCAAGTTCCGGTTATTCATTTTAATGTACTTAATTTATATTGTATGTCGCTGTGAATAAAAGCACAAATAACATGAAAACAATGTCATCCGTAATCATCCCCCTTGTTCCATGCGTTGTCTAGGTTGTTCTTTGTAGGAGCGAGAGAAGGACACCTCCCAGACAGCCTGAGTCTGATCCACATGGAGCGCTACACGCCTGTTCCTGCCCTTATATTCAACGTGAGTCAATATATCAGTGCAGTGGCTGTGGACAGAACCTCGCTGTGGCGTTAATGTCGCTGAGCAGACACTGAGAAGCAGGCCTCCACTTGGTCCCTTGTGACCTTTCGTGATAGAAGCCCCTGTGCTGTGTTCCTCCTCCAGGGCGGGATGGGCCTGATATTCCTGTGTGTGGAGGATGTGTTCCAGCTCATCAACTACTTCAGCTTCAGCTACTGGCTCTTCGTGGGGCTGTCCGTGGCCGGCCTCATCTACCTCCGCGTCACACAGCCCGACAGACACAGGCCTGTCAAGGTGATACACCTGCTGACCTCCATGTTTCTCTCTCTCGCTTTCTACCTCTCTCTCCCAATCGCTCTCTCTCTCTCTCTCTCTCTCTCTCTCTCTCTCCCAATCACTCTCTCTCTCTCCCAATCTCTCTCTCTCCCAATCACTCTCTCTCTCTCCCAATCTCTCTCTCTCTCTCTTTTGCTCTGTCTCTCTTTTTTTCCCCACCTCCAGCTGACCGTTCCCCCCTTTCTCTCCGCACAGCTCTCCTTGTTCTTCCCCTTCATCTACTGCCTGTGCAGTCTCTTCCTCGTCATCGTCCCGCTGTACGGAGACACCATCAACTCTCTGATCGGCATCGGCATCGCCCTGTCAGGAATACCTGTCTACTTTGTAGCCATCTACCTGCCGGAGGAAAAGAGGCCAAAGTTCATAGGCCAGATCAATGGTAAGGGTTCAAAAGTGCTTCACTTGGCTGCCCTGCGGGGGGGTTTAAAAAGTGACTTTATCATTACTCACCATTTATGGTGTTAGCATATTGCCTTGACCCAGTGTGTTGAAGTGCTTCCTACACCACACTGCCAAAGCCTGTCTCCGAGCAATGATTATAAAATGTTACTTGTCCGAGCGCTCAGTATCTCTCATGAGACATGATGTACATCCCCACAAATGTAACATTTAACACAGCAATCTCTTATCTCCCTCTCTTTCTGTCCCTTTCTCTGTATTTCTCTCCACCTACCTCTCTCCTTGTGTCAGCCACGGTCACCAAATACACTCAGATCATGTGCTATGGCTGTCTGACTGAACTGGATGTGGAGCCAGAGATACTTGCTAACGGTAAAAGCCAATGAGAGCACCTGCTTTGTTCCCTACTCCCTGCCCCCTGCACCCGCGGGGGAGATACCCGCCCTTCCATAAGTATTCTGGTTTCTCAAATGTCTTCAGAGTCTGAGAACAAAAGAAGAAGAGATGTTTCAGAGAACAATTTTTGCTATTGTGATCAAACTGACATTTTATATACTTTGGGACAAAGCAACGATTTTGTATCACTGTCTATTTTTTGTGCTTTTGGAATACACTTGAATATTGATTGAAATGTTTTCCTGTAGAACAATGAACTATGATACAGGAAATGTTCGCGATTTCTAAATTTACCCTTAGAATTCACCTCATTCTGTCAGATCATGTGTTTTCACAATAAGCTGATTCATGATGAGTTGTTTTCATAAAGCTATGACTAACAGAGTGTTGGACCAAAGTGTATTCTAGAAATTACCTTTAGCACTAGCACTCCTATTCTGTGATATTACATTACATTTGCCAACTGTCACAAACATAATTAATGCTTTTCTTGTTATTAATATGTATTTGCACCAATTTTGGTCATTTGGAGTTACCTGAGGCCAAAGTTATGAAAGATATGTTTGCAGAAGTCATAGCCAAGAAGACTGAATGTGTTTTTGCTTGGTTATTTTGCCATATGTCGAAGTCTCAGAATAGATTTTGGTGGGCTATTTGTGAGCTACACCCTTTAAATGTCTTGGAGACTATTATAACCTGTGCCCCTGTGTTCCAAGATTGAACTTGAATTGAAGTATTTAGCAATGTTTCTTTCCAGTCTTTCCTATCCCCTCACAGTTCCACACCTGTTCCTCCCCCTAATCCATGCACTAGCCATCTTTACAGTATTTCTCCTTCCACTATGCTTTTTTATGTCTATGTAAAGGTTCAAAACATATTTGAAACAACATGTCAATGTACTTCTTCTCTGGTACAGTCAAAGTAAACCACTTACATTTTTATATTTACAGTGTGACTTTTGGATTTGTGAGGCTAAGTTGATCAAAATCTCCATATCGTAGCTTTATTGTATAGCATTACAATACGTATTTAAATGTGAGGGTATTGAATTGAACTATTGAGATTAATCAAATAGTTCAATTTTGAAAAAAGTATTTATTTACTCGAGTAGACAGGTCAGTCTGCCCTCTGAAACCACTACAAGGCTGCCACAAGGGGGAGCCATCGCATACAATTACAAATATCCTCAGTCCATTGAGAAGTTCACTGAATCTCTGTTGACTTCATTGACCTATCAGCGCAAAACACCCACCCTTCTACATACACCAAGATTTATTGCAGTTTTTGGTGTTCAGGCTGGCGATCAAACAAGAGCTTAGTTTTTCAGTGTTTTTAGTCAAAAATAGATTTCATATCAATGTCATTAAGCTTTTAACAATATATTTATCCTGCCCAGGAAGCACGTTTCACAGACAACCTCTATACAGAAACAACAGCTTGGCCTGATGAGTTGCCAGTGTAGAACGTGATTACGTTTCATGCATTAGCAGATGTAAACCTCTTGTGGAAAATACTAAGAATGCTGTTCTCATGGGCAGGAGCCAACCTTAATTGCAATTTAATATGCTATAGGCCTACTGTCTATGGGTGCAGGGTCAAGTACTATGTCATCTATGGGTGCAGGGTCAAGTACTATGTCATCTATGGGTGCAGGGTCAAGTACTATGTCATCTATGGGTGCAGGGTCAAGTACTATGTCATCTATGGGTGCAGGGTCAAGTACTATGTCATCTATGGGTGCAGGGTCAAGTACTATGTCATTTGTAGTTCCTGAGGTGAACATGTGCGAGGGAACATGACTGGAACAATTTTAATACTGCATCATTGAAGAGAAAAAGATATCTAAATGTCACACAGTTTCATGGTTTTCATGTTCCAATTGAAGTCTGTTAAGTAACATATTTGTGTTCTATAAATGTTTTTTTGCTCTCACCAATAACGATCATGAAAGTGGCAGTCATCAGTAATCATGATCGGATGCCTGTCTATAAGGTGACAGTGTACTTAAATTACTTCTGAATTGCAAATGACTTACATTTACGTTTACATGTATTCATTCAGCAGACGCTTTTATCCAAAGCGACTTCCAAGAGAGAGCTTTACAAAGTGCATAGGTCACTGATAATAACAACAAGATAGCCCCAAAAACATTGCGGGTAGCCAAAACATGAAGCACATATTGTGAACAACCAAAATAAGTGCCAAAGGGAAGAACCATTAGAGCATGTAGTTAAACAAGTTACAATTAAACAACATGAATCGCTATAAGGACATATAAGTGCACTATGATGTAAGATCTCAAACCGAAACATTCAACCTTTTTGTCATCCTTCAGTGGCTGTCACATGCTTCTGAACCGTGCTAATCAATGCCGCACAGGCCTCCTGCTTCACCTTTTCACATGACCCGGGTGTTGGGATGAGCTACTTGGCAGTGGTGCTCTTATAAGACCAGGGTACCAACCCACCGACAGGCAAAAGAAGATCCAAGCTCCCTGCAGCAGCACTCAGCATCCCAGAGAACCAGACCCAACTTCTCCAACCATGCGTGTGAAATCTCTTGTGGCATTCGGACTGATTGTGGGGGTCACCTTCTTTGCTGTGTCCAGTGCAGATCCCCTCCATGCGCAGTGCAAAGTGATATGGTATGGAGACTTGTTTCAGTTTGAATGTGTTTGAATGTGAAAGAGATTGGTATAAAGTCCAGGAATTGTAATGTAATGAATCCAGGTCAATTGATCCAGGAATGGGTCAGTTTAATGGTAATGGACTTGACAAAATGCAACAGGAGATAATTGTCATGGTAGTCGAATGATGTAGACGAGTTGTATCACGGCATGTGTTAATATGTATGTGTAAGGGCATTACTGACAGGTGTGTCCATGGTGTCATCCAGTCATCAACATCAGAAATTATAACTTTTATGTAGCCATAATGTACCTCTCTGTGTGCTGAATGCATGGAACGTAGTTGGAAAGTGTGTTTGGCTTTGAAGTTATTTACTCAGTAATTGATCAAATTGTGTCTAATAATGAGCTACAGGGTATAGCTAATGTCTCAAGATGCCGTCTAAATTCCATGAACTGAAGCAGGACAAGCCAGACTGAAGACTTCATTTTTTGTTGTTGTTGAGATCTAGAGATTTCTCTCGTGGTTATAGGTGAAAATTCACATCAGACAAGGTACCATGTGACTTCACTTTTCTCTCCGCCTCAATTTCTCATACTGGTTATGGCTGATATGCTTGTTAGACCGATCCCGAGATCAATAAGATTGTGGATTCTGTTGAAGAAAATGTATGACCTTTACATTCAGTAGGACATGGCAAACATAAGACCATAAGATCAGTGTTTCCCACACATAGACTAATTTGTGGCGGTGCGCCACAGAATCAACACCGGCCGCCACACATTGCGTTTCGTAAACATTTTTTTTTATCGCTATTTAGGTAAAAACACGCAGCGTATTCGTTCAGCTGCATTTCCTTTCCCTGCTCTCCCTCCGTCTCTTTCACGCACGCGTCTTTCTCACATACACACACAGTCACTACGTCAGCACACGTTAGCAACGATGCATACGCCGTTCTAGTGAGACCGACAGCTACATCAGCGAGCCTTCAGCATTAGTGCCGTAGCTAAAGGTCTAGGAAAGTTGAGGCTACTTTTCGCTAGGTACCGACGGACATGTCTTAATCGAAGGTTCCCCTTCGTTGTTTTGGTGAGAAGTTTCAAGAGCTAGCTACTTACCCGGCGTCATGGAGCCGACCAGTTAAATAGTTATTTAGCACCCTGTATGCAGCGTCGCTACCTGCATATGCAGAAATTATTTGTTTGTTGTTGTTGATTGATTTTGTGAATTATTTCGACCCCCCCCCCCGGTCTGACATGAAACAACACCCCCCCCCCCCCCCCCCCCCCCCCCCCCCCCCCCCGCCACATATAGCTTTCTAATCTGTGGGAAACACTGATAAGATCTTAGAATGATCACAGATAACGGCTACAGTAGCTGGCTTGCTAGTTTATCGTCACGTTAAATGGTACACGTTTACACAGAACGATACAATTTTTACTCACAACTGGGCTCTCAGCGATCATTAACAGAAATAATATATCAAAACAGTAGGAGAGCAGCCCAAACAGGTCTGTACCATTTTAAGTGTGTGATGGGATCTCTTTGTATGTTTGCCATGCTCTATTTTCTCCCCAGGTTGTTTGGCGTGCCATGCCGGGATGTCTATGTGGCTCTGGTGAACCAGATCAAAGCCTGGAGGACGAGGGCCAGCTGTGAATCTGGTGGAGAGAACTGTCTTTATGAGGTAGGAGGCCCAATTCTCTATCCCCCTACTGTGCACTTCTCAAATGATTCTTCCGCCATCCTTAAAAAACATTTATCCTCTTATGTTCTAGTTGCTGTCTTCGTCTCCCATCCTGATCAAAGCCAAGCACACCTCTCCCACGACCAATGATGTGGACGACCTCAGGTTCAGCCTGTATTCCATGGAGGAGTCCTCTGTGTGCCGCGTGACTGTGAGCTTTTAGATAGGTCAAAGGTTGTTAAGTTCACTTCAGAAGGAGCACAGTCTAACAGTGCGTTCACACTGCAGCGACGCGAATCGCTTGCCATCGCTTGCCTTCCCACAGTTCACCACGCTCGGGGGCGTTTCAAACAGATACATGTACTGTAGAATGTAGTTCTCTAAAGTCACTATTGTAGTTGTCATGGCCAAGTGTGCAGACTTGGGTTTACGTAGTTGCAACATCTATCAAATACAACTTGTATACAACATACAAAACTGTTTAATAGACATACACGTTGACATGTGTAAAAAACGTTTTACTATATTCCTCAGTCTCTGCTAATCTGTCGATTTGATAGGGAGTTCCAGCCGGGCTAGCTAGCTAGTTACCACAGAACGAAGTTACGTAATTTGACTAAACTGAATTTGAAAGTACAAGCACCCACAACTTCGGCAAACCTTGCGCCATGCATTGGTTTTTTTTAATTAATATCTCTGTACAAATACAGCTAGTATGTATCTTACAGGACTGGGTAAGCAGCCACACAAACGATTAGTTTCTCCTCCACCTTGAAACCTAGAAAGCTAGAAATGTTTGCCATGGTTGTTACGTTACGAGAAACAAGGAAACACTCCAATTGGCCATCGCTAGCGAAAATCGCTCCACATTTGCATAAAGTTGAGAAAATCTCAACTCTGTCGCGTCGCTACCCACAATGCACCACGCAAGCGATTCGCCTGGCTCCATAGAAAATGAATGGAAAACATGTTGTCGCTCGCATCGCGTCGCTGCAGTGTGAACGCACTGTTACTCTGAGACACATGCTCAACTGTTCTGACGTGAGCACAACTTGTCTTCTTCACTTCCAGGGAGAGGCAGTGTCAGAGTCCTGGGTAGACCTGATGGACAACGGCACCAGCTACTGCAGTCTCCACAACCTGGTAGAAGGTGACATCATAAGCTCCTCATGCTCTCTTGTAGTGTGCACTCAACCTTACTACCACAGGGCAATGCCAGCCTCAATATATTTAAAAGATACAATTGAAAACATATTCTATTTATTTCTTTTTTCTTTTTGGGGGGTTTAATATTCTAGTTGTAAGAAATGTTTCATGCCAGATTAGGATTTATTCATTCAGAAATTTAGATTTTGACCACATTTAGATTAGAACCCTATGGAAACTGTCAACTGGAGCAGTACTAAGAACTCCAATGTACCTTCAAAATGCACTTGAAACTTGACCTACTCTTCCTCAATATCTCAATGACCACGTGTCTCTCTTTTCCAGGCAGTGGACTCAGTCAGGTGGAAGGATACAAAGAGTACACCAACGAGTGGATCTGCCTTGAGTACACCACAACCAACTGCTCCATCTACTGAGCCAGTGTCCATGTTTGAAACCTACGTCTGTCTTTATTAAGAAACCTCGAGTGATGATGCCTGTAAAGTTGATGACAAAGAAAGGCGAAAGACGCTCTTTAGTGACCACATTCACTTTATTTGATGTAGATACTGTTTCCAGGTTAGGGTCACGTGATTGCAGATTCTAGCTTTACTATTACAGGCATTGACGCTTCTATTGCTATTATCCTTAGTGCTTTAATGAAACCCGAACACCTTGTTTACAACATCTATGCACCCTCGTCTCACTGCTGAGACCTTTTAAAGTCCTTTTCATGATGGAAGGAAAGCTTATTTCCAGTTAAATAAATAGACTTTTGACACCAACACTTTAGCTTGTACTTTGTCATCAATCCATCGTAATCATGTCAAACAGGTTAATGTTATAACTTCTATTTATTGGAAAAAAAAGTGAAAGAGTGGTTCCAGAAGTAAGCCATACAGCAGAAGGGAAACAATGAGTATGAGTCATCTACAGACACAGACAACCAAGCCCAGAACCAGGCCATGGGATTCAGTTACAAATGTGTATACAGTATAGTTTGATTTACTTGTTACCCACTCATAGACACAGACTACAATACCCTTTTTAACATAGAAACTCTCAAGTCAAATATTAAGAAAAGAATACCACCATTCATGTATTATTTCAATGAGTGGCACGTTGCGATAGTCTATCAAGTCTATCAGTCTATGCAATATAATTCAACTATGAGTAATAGGTTGTAGAAATAAATGTGAAAAGTTGTGTCTTGAATTATTTAGACACACTGTCACACTTTCTGTATCTTCCTCAGTGTCAGCTGAATATCCAGCTGTGGTTGTAACTTGAGTAGTAGTGCCTGGAGCTATAGAAAACATCACCCTTATTTTAGTATTTATTTACATGTAAATTCAATTATGGATTAATGAGCTGACATGGATCAATCCTGAACATTTATAACTATTACCTGTTGCACTAATGGAGAAATCGTAGTTTCATTCAGTTCTTGATGAGACTGCCAAGTTGTCACCGCAATAATTAATGCTGTAAAAACCAGTAAAGGTATTAAGAATACTGAGATACATGTATATTATACATCCACATGTAAAATATAGCCTAGTTGGTGTGTAATACCTCTTTCCACTGAAGCTGGTGCTGGTGAGGATGGTGTGGGTATTTGGGATCCTGTGGTAATATTACAATCCACCCACAGAAACATATTTAAAGGGTGAGCTTCATTTCCAATTGTTGTTAAATGTATTGGATATTAATCTATCAAATCAAAGAGTGGGTTCAAAGGTATATAATACCTGAAAGCATAAAGAAATCTAGCACATTTGTATGCTAAAACATCGACAGACTTCAGTACTACAAACGGCTTTCTATAAGGCTATAGGATCCAGAAATTAGAAAATTCCACGACTATTCCACAACTCCAAGTTTACGACTATGATTAAAATGTGCAATAATGTAAAATGAAACGGGACAATTCATACCCGTTGTTTGTCCCGCTGACAATGTGAAACATGCCGCCAATATGAATAGCAGCATAATGTTGCCGTGTCGGTCCTGTTGGAACATCATCGTCAGTGAACGGGGCTGTTGTTTCACTGTCCTGGTTTGCCTACTTGGTTCCGTACGAGGAAGTCACCTTCATTAATAGCCTACCTGGAAAGAAGGTGTTGCTTCATAAAATAATAGCTCGGTTTTCTGTCATCAACAACAAAACTTAAATGTTTCATGTTGTCTTTGATTTTCTGGATCAAATTGTACTTTTCCTTAAAGAACCTGAACAAGTGCAAGAACCTTTTGAGACTTATATATTTATACCCAAATATTTAAATTTCATTTACATTTACATTTATGCATTTAGCAGGCACTTTTATCCAAAGCAACTTCCAAGAGAGAGCTTTACAAAAGAGCATAGGTCACTGATCATAACAACGAGGTAGTCCCAAACATTGCAAGCAGCCAAAACATGAAGCATACATTGTGAAAAACTTAACAAGTGCCAAAGGGGAGACCCATAAGAGCATGCAGTTATACAAGTTACAAATTAAAACAACATGAACCCCAAACAGTGCAAGACTGTACCTATAGAAGAACAATCAACGGTAAAAATATTTCACAGCGAGTACAAGAGTTCAAGAGTTAACTTTGTTATAACTAACCTACAAGAGCAACATGTCTCTCAATAAGAGTCATTGTGATCCTGGAGGAAACTGACATCAGGTCAGTTCAGGTCAGGTCAATCAAGCATTCCTAAGTGCCGTTGTACTCCCGGAACAAGTGCGTCTTGAGCCTTTTCTTGAAGGTGGGGAGACAGTCAGTGTCCCTGATGGAGGTGGGGAGCTGGTTCCACCATTGGGGGGCCAGGCAGGAGAAGAGCTTGTGCATTTGGCAACAACTATCCAAACATGAACAATGATTATAACATGAAGGAATACAGTACTATGATAAAATAACAGCATGACTACTGCTTAGTCTTTCCCCCACTCTAACATCTCTCAGAAACTCGTTTCTCTTTTTTTTTTTTTTTAAGATTACCCAACTAATGATTGAACTACTGACATCGTCATTGACTGTGGCATCAGACTAAATATCTTTCTCAAGCAAACAATAACCAACTATACTTTCTCGATATTTCTGCAGAAATAAACTACAGCTGTGAATTTGGGTAATCTGGGACATTTCTTGCATGCATTTTCTCATCGGAGCTTCCTGATTAACTAGTGTCCCTTTCTGTGACACCACACCAATCACGTTTTGTGATTTTAATCACATAACATCCATGCTAAACCTAGGGAACATTTTTGTGGACTAGACATTGTCATGGAGGAAGGAAAAAACTCTGGGGTTCAGGTGTCCCACATTACCCAATGTCCCACATTACCCAATGTCCCACATTACCCAATGTCCCAGATTACCCAATGTCCCACATTACCCAATGTCCCAGATTACCCAATGTCCCAGATTACCCACATTCACCCTACATTGTTTCAGGAGATGTTTTTGTCAATTTTTGAAAGACAGTTTCTCTGTCAAAATAGAAAATGTATGCTTTGGCCATACAGATTCAAAACGCATGTCAAATGCAGGCTTTATTTCTAAACACTGAAACATATCCCATTTATAATGATAAAACACCATAATAAGTGTAGCATAATCCACTTCCTTGCATTAACAATAGGAATGTTTTCAAAGCTAAAGGTTCAGTGAACAGGTCTTAAGGCCTGTAAATAACAGCCATGATTTTGGTTTATTAGGACCAATTCAGATATAACAGTTGGAGAATGTAAGAAAAGGATGAGAATATAATTTCAATTGCATACATTTATTTTCACTTAACTGCAAATGATTGAGTTTTATGCATCAATTCGTGAAAATTAATAAACTAAAAGGGCCCTTTGTCCAAGGTGTTCAAAAGTGACTACTTCTACTGGCTGCAACATCCCTTGTGCACGAGGCAGTTAATTGATGACATGTGTGTATCGTTGATGCTGGCCTATGGTGTGTGTGTGTGTGTCATGGGGCTTGTCCTAAGGGCTCTTGCGGTGCTTGCGGCTGCTGCTGCTGCTAGTGCTGCTGCTGGCAGAGCTGAGGGGCCGTGGAGAGGTGATCAAAGGGGGGGACGTCACGGACAGTCCCAGGCCCAGCTCCAGGGTCTTGGTCGGGGGAGACCGCAGCCCAGATGCCCTGGGGCTGCTGCTTGTTGATGACCCCGCCGACCTACCGTGTACACAGCAGCATAACAATGTTGTTTGATGAGGAACTCAGAATGAGGAAGAGATGTTTGGAGGAGAATTGTTAACATGTTACCTGAGGGAAGCCGAGCTACGAGCAGAGCTGGTCTTAGAGCTATGGCGACTGACTGGGGTGGAGGCAGGTGAGGGAAGGGGCAGGTGAGCCTGGAGGTAAACAGGTACATTTACTTGACGAGGAAGGCAAGGAGCAACTAACCGTACACCAGAATTTATAGTTGTTTCATTGCTGGATGTGATTTCTACTGTAAGGGTAGTTTTTTCAGGGTTACCTGAACAAAGTACAGCTGTAGAGCAGATCTGATGTCAGGATGTTCCTCCATGATCTCCAGCAGCATCTTGTTGATGGACCTGTTGAAGTCCTTCAGCTCCCTCAGTGCAATGTCCTTCTCCTCAAATGTCTCCTCCCTACTTTTTCTGGCTGACCGGATCTCTTTGGTCAGTTTAGAACACTATGATGGGGGGAGGGTATTTCAATGTTTTTTTCTCAAAAGGGATTAAACGGAATGAGAGTCAAATTGTCGGGGGGGGGGGGGGGGGGGGGGGGGGGGGGGGGGGGGTCACTCCTCAAACTGTGCTTTATAGTGTTATTATAGTCATTGCAATTTTCATAATAGCCATGAGTCTAAAATCTCTTCAGATCCCAGAACGGGTAACAACCCATTGCAATAGGATGACTTGGTGCACAACAAACCGTTTTTGTAACTCGGTCCAGTTTTTCCTGCTGGGAAACAAGTTCTCTGTTGATGGATAGGATCCGTGACTGAGTCTCCTCTGTCCTATTGTCCTCCTCGCCCTCTTCCTCTAGCAGGCGGTCCAGGGTGTCTTTCATGCTCTACAATGAACACACACACAGACAGAGACAAAGACCAGTTCAGCAGGAACCAAACATACGTGTCTATATTTACCCTCTTTGTTGTCACAGCCACTCAAGGGGGAATGCAGCACCATTGATAGATGATGAGCACAAAAAGGGACAGATAACGACAGGTGCAGTGTTCCTGCGCGCTGAGACACAAGGAAGAGGCTGAATGAGAAACCCAGAATGTGAGCCGGGGCGTGGCAGGAGAGGTGTGCCGAGGGCCAGGAGTCAGGCCGAGCTACCTGGACGTCCTCCTGGAGCTCCCGGATCTGGCGCCTCTTGAACTTGTACTTCTCCTCAACGGCCCTCTTCTGTTCCTCCAGCCTCAGCTTCTCCTGGTGCTCCTCACCTGCGACACACACACATACACACACAATCACATAATCACACACACAGATCAGGTAGGATCTGTGTAATCTGTGTCTGGCCTCTCTGCACATATCGTTAAACACCAATGCTATCATGTGGATATGACAGAAGACAGGGGTATCTAAGAGGTATATCAGCCTGACATACTGTGATTCTGATAGACAGAGGCGGGCGGGCGGGGGAGGGAGGGGAGGGCGATCTCGTCATACATACTGGACTCTGTGACTTTGGTGAAGGATTTGCGAAAAGTGCTGTTGTGGTTGTTGACGACGTGCAGCGTGTTCTCCAGAGCTCGGATCTCTTTCTCCATCTTGCGGATTTTGGCGTCCAGGTCGTCTCCTTCGCGCTGGAGCTCCTCCTTCTCCTGGGCGGCCTGGAAGGAAGCGCACGGGGGCCGGTCGACGAGGGCGACGCTTTCAAGGGGCAAAGATGTCACGAAGGATGTCACGAAGCCCCTCCTACCTTGATGACATAGTAGGCCTGGGACTTCTCCTCCTCCCCCTCGGGAGCCGCCATGGTGATGGTCATGATCTCGTAGCGGGTCCTCATCTTGTCAATCTTGGACAGTCTCTCGTGCACCTCGGCGCTGGAAAACAGAAGAAGCATTCGGCTCACGGGGGCTTCTTTGAGGAGAGAAAAAAGACCCAAGATGGTCCTCGAAAAGCGAACGATTGCGAACCAATCGATCCCCCCGGTTGGCCGCCACTAAATGACATGGAGGAAGGGGGTGGAGGGCAGGTGCATTTGGACCCAGTCACCTGAGGCCTTGACGCTCCTGGTCAGTGATCTTAACCTGCTTGCAGAGCATCTCCCTGTGGACCCGGATCTCCTCCTCCCTCTCCTGCATGGCCGTGCGCAGCTGCAGCCTCCTCTTCTCCAGAGACAGCACGCCGTCGGCCTTGTCGTACAGAAGGTCCCTCAGCCGCTTGATCTCCAGCTTCATGATGTTGTCCTCCACCATGGTGTCCTGGCAACCAGAGAGGTGAAAGGGGCAAGACGTGTCCCGTGAGTGGCGGGCGGCGTCCACTTACAGGCGGTTGTCGTTCCTCGTGGATCTAGACATTTCCTGTGGTTGAGGGGGGTCATTGCAGTACAGGAAGGCTACTATGTGGATCAACGGTGCGATGAGGGACGTCACCTGCTTCTTGAGCCTCAGTTTCTTCAGCTCCTTGTCAGTGGTGTCATTAAACAGGTTGAGCTCTTCGATCTTGGTGGTCATGTTTCGATTCTCGGCTCCGGTCTTCTCCGTCTCTTTCTTCACACAGCGAATGTCATCCTGTCAGTGGGCAGAAACAGATACTAAAGAGAGACGGAAGCCCCATCCAGCAAAACCGGCCTGCGCCAGGGGGGTTTGTGAGAGGATGTGTGAGTGCGTGTGAGATGGTGACCTGGAGCTTCTTCAGCTGGGTGGTGAGCAGGCCGGCCGTCCTCCTCTTCTCCTCCAGGGTCTGGGCCAGCTGGCTGGTCTTGAGCTCCAGGGCCTGCTTCTCCTCCGTGTTCACGTCTCCTTTAAGACGAGACATCTTCCTCTCCAGCAGCTTGATCTGGAAGTCCTGTTGACAGGGAAGAGGCAGTGGTGTAGATGAAGTCACATGACGTCCACACATATCTCGTGGTAGTAAAGGAAGCGATGATGGTATTTAGAGTCATTTCATGGATGGTTTGAGGTTGGATGCTCGGAAACAAATCAGACCCATGACAAAATAAATACACCGATTCAATGGATACAAAAAGTGTAAGGTCATCTCCCATGCCTGGTTGTAGATGATTTTCTGCTGTTTGAGGGAGTCCTGGTCCAGCCTGGTGAGGCGTGTGTCCAGGGAGGCGAGGACGGCCCTGCTCCCAGATAGCTGGGCCACAGCATCCTTCTCCCGCAGCCTCAGGGCCTGCAGCTCCTGGCTCTTCCGGAACAGCACCTGCCGCTCGCGGTGCAGCTCAGCGTCCACCTCCTGCCCCCCAAGAACAGACAAATACACGTCTCGGAATCAGTTTAGGTAGCGACGGACTTACAAACGAGTTACGGCAAAGTGCATGTCAGTCAAATGGTTCACACCGGTGGGTCGAAAAGGTTCTCGATTTGTCACAAAAGCAGGGTCTCACTTTGATGGCTTGCTCCTCCTCCTTCACCATCTGGTCCATCTGGGCGGCTCTCTCCTCCACCGTGAGGGCTGTTTCCGTCACGGCCCTCAGCTTCTCCTCCAGGGCCAAGTTATGGAGCTTGTCCGCCTTCACTCTGCAACCACACACACACGTAGCCAAACCATCGCTCAGGCACAGGGGGACAGCTCAGCTGACCAACCATGGAGGAGAACAACCAATGAGGTCTGGGACAGAACGTACTTCTTCGCTTTGACCTGAATCTCTTTTCTCACGTTGGCCAGCTGTGACCTCATTGATTCTACTTCCGTGGCTGAGCGATCCACCATGCCCCGGAGACTGTCCAGCTAGAACACACATGGATCAGGAACATCCAATCAGAAACCACCCATTAAAAACAATGCCGTACAGTCAAATCGAATCAATAATAGGCTCTAGGCCAGTAATGCAATCTCATTTAGCAACACTGTGTGTCCAAGCAGGAAGTTATGTATCAGAGACTGCTGACATTGAGAAGGAGCAGGTCTGCCTTACCTCATCCACCAGTCTGATGCGGTTCCTCTCGTGCTCCTGGAAATCCTGTCTGAGTTTGGCTGCCTGCCTCTCTGCCATGGTTATCTTTTTCTCATACTCCCTGTTGTTCTCTATCTCTCTCTCCAAAAAGGTCTTCTTCTCTTGGATCACACCATTCCTCTCTCTGATATCTTGATTGACTTGGGTTAGCAGCTGGAGGTGAGGCAAAACAGTATATCATGTACACCTATCAATTAAAACAAGTTATGAAGATAAATGTTTTCAGCAAACTGATACACTTGTTCCAGGAGTACAACTGTATCAGATGTTAGTTTATTTCCTCCAGGAACTCAATGACACGTATTGAGGGACTTTTTGCACTTGTTGGTTAGTTGTAACGGATTTATCTACTTGTACTCGCTGTGAATTAGATTATTGTTGCTTGCTTTCCTCCAGGTACACTCTGGCCACTTTAGTGGATAATGTTGTTTAATTGTAAATTGTTTAAGGACATGCTCTTCTGGTTCCACCAATTGGCTCTTATTTGTTTTTCACGATGTATGCTTCATGGTTTGGCTACCCACATTGTTTTGGGGGCTATCTCGTTGTTAATGATCATTGACCTATGCACCTTTTGCTCTTTCCTGTGAGTCGCTTTGGATAAAAATGTTGGCTAAATGATTAAATGTAATGTGTTTTCAACCCAGAGAAAGGTAAGATTGTATGCTTCCATCTAGTGGTCACCATTGCACACTGCTGCATCTCTGTGTCCCTTTTCTTCATCTGCTCGATGCTGTTCTCCCACTGGCGTATGAGGTCCTGTCTCTCCAAGTGGGCCTGGCGGAAGTTCTCAGCTGTCTTATCCAGTCCAATCTAATCACAAAACACAAGGCATAAGTGGTCGCTGATGAGAATAAACAATGTCTGGTCCTGGTGTGTGTGTGTGAACAGCGCTTTAATTATCTACGTAATTCATTCATTGAGATATGTTCGTTTTTTTTACCTGTGCTGACATGGTCTCAGTCAGTTCGTTGTCCAGAGCCTTGCGTTTCTGATTGGCCTCAACAGTCTTCTTCTCAATGGCCAAAGTAAGCTCCTGAGAAGAAAGGAAGCAAAGAGGCCTTCAAAGGTGATCCATTTGAACCTGAGCAGTAAACTACAACCCCAGAACCAGGAATGTGGTTCCTAGTGCAGAACTACTGCGTTCCAGCAGACCCCCTCCCCTCCTGACCTACCCGTATCCTGCTCTCATCCTGCTGGGCATACTTGATGATGGCCATAGTGTCCTCGTCTTTACGCGCTGACTCCTCCAGCCAGGCATCCAGGGTCTGCTGGTCCCAGTTCAGCTGGCTCTTCAGCTCCTCCAGCTTCTGAGAAACCTTGAAGATGCTGTTCTGAGGGTGTGTAAGTAACCATGTCTGAATGTAATGGTACTAGAGATCAACCATATCATAGAATGTGAACTAAGTTTAATGATTTTGTATCATTAGTCAGTGACAAATGACTAGCAACTGATAACAAAAATGTTAAACAATTAAACGAGTAATTAAGGAGGGTAACGAGTACCTCCTGCGAGTTCTTTTTCTCTCGCAGAGCTCCAAGCTCATCTTCCAGCTGTGACATCTCCTGCCGCAGACGACCCATCTCTCGTTCAGCCAGCGCTTTGAAATGCATCTCTGACTCTGTCTCCCTCTCCCTTGCCTTGCATAGTGCCTGCACATAAATACACACTGTCACGCCAGCTTAACAGCCAACTACAAAGTTTAAAAAACATGGAGTTTTATTAATCATTAACACGTAAACACATTTCGTACAAAACACCAACTACAAAGTTCCAGTACCATCCATGTTGGATCAGTACGTACTGTGCAACAAGAACACGTACCTGAGTTTGAGTTAACTCTTGCCTAACATTTTTCAGGTGTTCTGCCATGGCTTGTATCCTGTCTTTGCATTCACAAAGCTTATTGTCGACGAGCATCTTTTCCTTTTGTTTCTTCTGAAGCTGTTGAAACGCAAAGAGGCTACAGGTAAATGTTGGCTAGCTAGTTTCTGTACAGTATATGGCATCTTACCAAAATTGAAAAGTTGGCTGAGCAATGGTTGGGCAAGTTAACACATACCTAATAGTCAGCAATTATTAAAATGTGAGGCGGTGTGTAGAATAGCATCTAATTACCCACCTACCTCATCTTCCAAAGCTTTATTCTCTGCATTGGCAACTGGGATAGCAAAACCCTCATCCCAGCCCACCTCTGATAAAAGAGCGCTAGACATTACTACAGTAAACCACAAAAGCTTTTCGGATAGCTGATTAGTAAACAAACAAACGTCTCTGCAATGTTTTGTCTATTCGGATAGTCCTGCTCGTTTGTGCACTTAACGTTAATTAACTTTCTTTTAAAATGTAGACGTAGCTATCTGAAACCTCCGTTTGTTTTCAGCGTTTGTGCCTAACAACTGAATCAGGTGGTTAGTTACCACCCCATCCGGTTATGAACTGCATGCGCCACAAGGGGGCGATGAAACATTTACTATTGATTTGATGTGAATGTTTAATCCATCCATTGATTCTATTTGAACATCGAATTATTAAATATATCACATCCTCACATTTGAGGGAAAGTGATCCTACGATACAATATGTATTGTAAGGTGCACACTTGGAAAAAGCGTTCTTAATGAAGATGATTCTGGTTAAAAGGTGAAATATTGAGCAGATAATTTAACATATGCAATACATACTTACCCAATTAACAGCTTTTGGTACACACAGGAGAATTGCAATAATACGTAGGACACAAAGAGTCTGTTTTAAACATAAAAGAGATACCAAATTTAAACATTTATTTCCTTATACATTTGTGTGTATGTAATAGCATTATGCCTAAAAACAAACAAATATTACAATCAATGTTTTGTACTCGTCTCTCACACAAATGCTTCATAAAACAAACAAATCATAGCAGGAATGCACACAAAGTATTAAAATTCAATTTAATATTTGAAGAATTACATTCCCTCAGTAACCCTTGTGTTTAGATTATGATACAATTGTATTTGTCTTTCAGGGTTTCAGCTGCTTTGAGCAAACTTCAACCACATCAACTAAACACTGGGACAGGAACAGCAAGGTCCAAGATGGTGACTCTCCAGTTGTCCAGAGTCAACACAAAAAGACCCATACTAAAGATAAAAGCCCACACCACAAGACGACCGATGAGGAGATATGCCTTTTATATAGTCTTTGTCGTGTAAAACATCTCAAGTCCTGAGGATTCGAAAGGCAACATAATCTCAGCTCAGTGCAGTCCCATGTGCTCTTCACCATCTTGGTTGTGTGTTTTTGTTTCAACAACATTATGGATGTCCCCCACTTGGGCAGCACTAGACAGCCGTGCTTTTGGTCCCGATGTGGGGCCGCGCAAACTCCACAAAATCATCGATAAGAACCGGCCATGCTCCTTGGAGGAGTGGAGGATGACAAAACAGAAACAAATATTAGTCCAACAAAACAGAAACATAATTTTAAAGAGAGAGATGAAAGATGTTTTAAAGATGAGTTCAAAAAATGAGAATGCTATGCATTTTTGTAGAAGAGGGCAATGTCTCAGTCAACTCATTTATTGATAACTGAACACACATGACAGTGAATACACATTTAGCATTGATAATAAAATCACAAACCTTCCTCATCATAATTGGACATGTCATCTGTTATCATTGTGCTGAAGTCTAATAAGAGGTTCCATGTGTCCTTTGGGATCGATCTTTTATGATGTTCCTTTGGAAAAAAATATTTAAAACCTCATTAAACCTCACCTTAAAGTCTACGACATTTTGACTTTTGTAGTAGCCATTAAATTACCCATCATTTAGGGAGGGAAATGATTAACTTACCACTAAAAATTTGTTCCAAAGGTCCAGGAATTTGAATCTTCCAGCCAGTACTAAATTCCAATACGCAATTGCCATTTCTAAGTCTAGAAAATGTCAGGACATGTCTAATCAGATTATGTCTAAAATAAATAAAAAATATCAAAATGGACATGGGGAATTAAAAAAAAACTGCTGATCTTACCCAAACCTTTCTGGCCAGGATTCTTTGCAAAGTTAAATGTAAACTGGTAAAAATCTTTAAATTTCCCTTGGTCCTTTAGCTCTTGCTCCATTTTTGGTAGTTGAGCCTTTAGTTTCTCTACACTGTCACATCTGAGTAAAACAAAAGAAGCATTAGCACACATTCAACACTGCATTAATCAAGAGGCATTGCGGATAAATTAAACATTTACAAGCATTCAGCCAAAACCGTTGACTTGAATGAAGGCCATTTACCCATAAAAAGACACTCTCTAGCACAGTCTAAAATGTGCACTAACTGAAAGCATCAAAGTTTCTTATTCTCTATTGCAAAGTTGAGGTGGTCCTCCATGTAGCTTTCCTCACCCTTGTTCTGACATTCCATCCATGAACTCCTGTTTGGAAAACTCGCACTGTGTTGCCGCCCGGAATTTCCAGGCAATTAGGAGCACACTTATACTGGCCGGATCCAGGCCGAGATCATCGCAGAACTGCTGGATCCCATCTATTCCAATCTTGTTGTCATCTTGAGGGTCTATAGACAGATGAAAGTAAAGAATCGGTCCATACCTTTCCTGCGGTTTTTCTAAAAACGCTGCCATGGCGTGAATTCTATCTATCGTTGTTTATTTAGAGCTGGAAAAAACATCTTACCTCTGTATCGATTGTAGAGTTGCTCAAGCTTTTTCTTGTCTAACGCTCCCTTCAAGTTTGAAAAGTAGAGCTCTGGATTCTGAAAAAAGTTGTCTGTGGCAACATCTAATTTCCAGTCATTCTGTGACAGGCAGGTCAATGCAGTCTTCTCATTAGATTGGGTGAAGATCATGAACTGACGTACTTTATCCTTCTGTGAGGACTTCAGCTTGTTCTGAGAAAAACAACACATGACAGTTATAGGTGGGTGAAAATATACGAATTCCAGGGTTAGAAGCAGAAAGGGAATACCAGTGCAGGCAGTGCTTAGCAATGATGACAATAGTTTTCAGTTTCTATCAACGACCAGTATAAGTGTTTGCAAGGGACATGGGATAATTATTACTTTGGGAGGTTTTCTGAGCTGTTGCTAGCATCTAATTTCATTTATTAAGTGTGCTGCACACTACTTGGTTGCTAGAGATACAACGTGTATCAAAGACAATGTACATTTGGATTAGAAGCAACACATTACTGTCATAACCAGCTAACAAACTGAAAACAAGGAGAAACAACTTTACATGCAGAACACTTTTGATCCTCATTAGGCTACTTCTCATGTCTAATGTAGACCTACTGTCAGTCACAGTCTGTCAGAACCTACGTTCTCACTTGACCAACCCCCCCCCCCCCCCCCCACACACACACACACACACATATTAATATATTAAATAGTAAAGTACTAGTGTGGCTCCCTAGGTAGTCGTTTAGTACTGTGACTACTGTAACTAGCTATACTATCTGGGACTGCCAAAGGTCAATGATGGTTTACCTTCCTTTTCGTTTTGTAGATACAAGCCAAACTGTGCTGCAACAATGCTGTCAGCTAGTTACATGGTTGTTCAATAGCATGAATGAACCAGACATCTACCGCTACCTATATGTATAACCACTAGTACTACTAGCAATTCAGCTAGCTCAAAAGCAATTAGCAAGCTAGCAAGGAAGCTAGCTCTTTGTTTTTATCCTATAACAAATGTAGCAAACAATCATTTACGCTGGACACCTATTACGTTTATTGCATATAAAGGGTACTCTAATAAAATATATAGGAGATAACGAAGAAAAGATAGGAGAAGCGACATTATCATATGTGTTTCTCACCATGTTTGTAATTGCCCGACTCCCTTTTTCCCATCCAGCTACCTCGCTCTCCACCACCTTATCCGCTCATGCGCACTTGGGCACAACAGAAGTCTGACACTTGCGCGAATACTTTTTTGAAATCCACTTTTGTTGTAATCGTTCAAGTTAAAATGAACTGTATACAAATTGTGAAAGTTCGCTACCTGAAATAAAGTTAAATAACTGAAATTAAAATGTAAAGACGATGGAACATATGATGTTGTTTTTTATTATTATAGAATGTGCATTACAATGACCAAGAATTATAATTTTAGTTCGCAGATTAGTGAAATTGATCTTTAGGAATTGGAATGAAATCTTAGACAGCCTCAAAGTAGACATGGCATGGCCTATGGACAAGTATTTTTCACCTTACAGACTTTCTGTAGCATGAACCGGCCTAAACTCATGCAGCATACTTTGCAATATCTATCCGCCATAAAATATAGTCTGCTAAAGTTTGTTTTCTTTTTTTAAACTGTAGGCATATTATAAGGTATTTGGCACTTTTATTTCAATATAGAGGAACGAAGAATATTTGTGAATTATGTTGGGAATATTTTCTTGAAATAGTTTTCACTTCTCCGAAGAAATAGTCCGTCCGTATAAAGCCTCTTGCCTTCGTCAGCAGCGATCTTTCCAGTCGCATGCCGAAGTTGGGAACAGACCATGTCTAACGATTCTGCTGATTACAACAGGTAAAAGTTTTTAATTATCGAAAATAGTTGCAGTAATATATATTATTGTGACCGTATCACCCAATTACGGTTTCAGGGGTTTTAACATGTCAATGCATGGTATATTGATGTTGCAGCTACCTTCAGTACTGTAGCTCACGGCTTAATATTTCCTCTTCCTTCGCCCTGACGGTACCATGCTAGTTAGCTGCTAGCTAGTTGTCCAAATTGTGCTACAGAGTGCAGATATCTTTGACACGATTAAAATGTGTCAAGAGTACTCTACTCTGCTTACATGTGGAATGTACATTTAAACGCCCTCTCTTTCGGACATGTATCAGTAAATGCCAAAGGGATCAAGTAGGCCCTACATCTGTGCTATCGCTGCGAATGGTTAACGCTACAATGGCTATTTTCGGACCGGCTTAATTGGTATCGGTTTTCCTGCTAACGTTACAAAAAAACTGATTTGTCAATGTACCTTGAACGACACAGGAAAGTATTGCAATGTGAATACTAGCCCAAACTCATGCCGCAGAGTAGAGCATTTGGCTAACGTGGTTAGTGAAGACTCCGGCGGTATCTAACACGTGCATCACGGCGCGTTGCATGCTGGGTAGTGATGGGAAGTTATTGACTGGGGTCTGTGAATCTTGTCCAGTAAAATGAATAACTCTTTATTTCTAAATGGCATCAACCCTAACTACGTCCCCCATTGCAACCTTTTGTCATTCTGAAAGAAGCCAGCCTAGAGAATTTGTAGCACAAGTATTGTGAAAGGACAAGTTCAGTACTCAGCTAAGTTAATGTGTCACGCAACAATTTCAATGTTGACGTTGCCGTCACCTCCACAACCTGCTTCGAATCGTGTTTTTCGATTTAGGAATGGCGAACTAAACCAATGTCCAGTTCCCCCTGAATTATGTTGAGTTTGGTTGTACATTAGCATGTCTTAAGTACCCTCACACTTCCCGCGCAGCTCCTATGTGGCGTGACGTCAGCCTGACATTACCTATAAACTGAAGCCTTAAGACACACAGAAACGTAATTAAATATGAATTAACTATGATAATCATACACATGGGGATTTTGGAAGAAGTTTGAAATGATGCTTTTACATCTTTCGGGACTGAACCCAAATGGTGACAACTTAACTTCTACTGATCACTTCTCCAATTTCCCACTGTTTGTTGTAAGAACCATACATCAGATTTTTTGCACCCATATTGACTCTTGTTCCTTGTTTGGCTCTAGAGATCGAGACCTTGGGGCGGTCAGGTCGATGCCTTGCATCAAAGGTACGCAAATTGATTCAATGTAGTTGATGCATGCTTTGTCAGTTTTAAAAAAGTTGAGTGAAATGATGGCATACCATCTTTCGGGACTGACCCTTAAATGGAGATACCTTTTTGTATATTACTGATCACTCAAGTAACTTCTAATCTCAAGTGGAACACCTTCTTGTCACCTTTTAAACGTTTGCTCTTCCCTTCCAGGCTTCGTCATAGCACAAGCCCAGTCTGGCACTGGCAAAACTGCCACGTTTGCCATCTTTATCCGGCAGACGGAGACCCAGGCTCTGGTGCTGGTCCCCCAGGTATGCTGAACCTGAGGTCAGGTTAAACATGGCTCTTTCTCAGACCAAGGCGGCATATTGTGACAGTGGCTTAAAACGAAGGTACTTTTTTTTTTTTTTTTTTTTTTCTCCCCCAACTTGAATTACAAAAGTAAATGCGATTGACCTTCTTAGGATTGGTGTAGTCTCTGTCCATGACTGCATTGGCCTGAATGGTGATTGGATGGCTTCACTGGCCATTTGCCATTTCCTGCTTTTCATATACATTGTGTACTGTTCAGACATGGAAACTTGTTTTGAGTGACATGATGGCATACCATCTTTCGGGACTGACCCTTAAATGGAGATACCTTTTTGTATATTACTGATCACTCAACAGATCCCATCGGTCTGAATCAATCCAAATGTCCACTGAAAATCACTACAGACTATTTCTCCTTCCCTATTTTGTTTTCCAGATCCAGAAGGTCATTCTGGCTCTGGGGGGCCACCTGCCATGCCTGGATTGGAGGGATTAACGTCCGCTGTGAAATGCAAAAGCTGCAAGCCGTGGCCCCCCATATAGTGGTGGGCACCCCCAACCGTGTTTTCCACATGTTTAACAGGAGATGCATGTCTAAGTACACACCAGTGTAAGTACCTGCGGCCTCCGGCCTCAATCAACAATCCCATCTTCTGTTGCAATTTTGAGCCCTCTTATCCTTAGCTGACTGTAAAGGGGTGTTTTTGTTAAATCTGTTTCGTCTACTTGTCTACAGCCCCTAAATGGATCAAGATGTTTGTCCTGGATGAGGCAGACGAGATCTACGACATCTTCTAGAAACTCTGCACAAACACGGGTTGGTAGAGCTCTTCTATTTATTTATCTTCCAGATTAGGGTTAGGTGTACACCCCTCGCCTCGGGCACTTCCACATAAAAGAACTGTGCTTAAACTGCAGAATCCAGGTTCTCCTGCATTGTGCAGTCGTGCTAGCAGAGTGCCAGCGTGGAAGGAGAGCGAACGTGCTGCGCCGCAAACGAGACGTGGCCGAACCTCTTTCTTAATGTTCAGTGGCCGTCGTCTCGAGGCCCAGCACCACATGTCATCTGGTGCTCCACTTTGTCTGTGTTGGTTTGTTAACATGGATGGTTTCAGTGTCCAGCCAGTAACATGGACCCACCTGTCTTTCCCAGATGGCCCTGCTCTCAGCCACCATGCCTGCGGACGTGCTGGAGGTGACCAAGAAGTTCATGCGAGACTACATCCTGGTGAAGGGGGAGCTCACCCTGGAGGGCATCACGCCGTTCTACATCAACGTGGAGCGATAGGTGGGCGTTTCATCTCCCTTCATTTGTCAACAACCCTGCGTTTTTTTTTTTTCTGTTTTTTATTCATTTTTACTTGAATATGCAACCGCTGGGCCCTCCCTTCTCTTTAAAGCACCCTGCTAAAACTGCGATGGCTAGGCTTCACTGCTTGGCTCTTGCAGACATGTGAGCATGGGTACACCGGAGAAGGACAGCAACGGCTCGGCGTCGTAAACGAGCCCTGGACGGACCTCTTTCTTAATGTCCAGTGTCCTTGGTCTCAAGACGCTGTGCCACATCAGTCCCCTTCGCATGAACCTTTAGGGAGGGATTCTAGCTGTTTTTATTCAGGGTACTCGTCTCGCCGCGTGGTTTACCGTGTGATTTGGTGACCCAGACATGTAGGTGACCTTCCTCCATTTTGCAGGAGTGGAGGTTGGGATACGCTGTGCGACCTGTACGAGACTGACCGATCATCACCCAAGGCGGTCATCTTCCTCAACACCAGGAGGATAGTGGACTGGCTGACAGAAGATGCACGCCTGGGATTTTACAGTCTGCCCTGGTAAGTGCAGGGCCAGGGGTGTGGCTGATGTAGGGTGGGTGGGGGGTGACAACTGGCCCCTGCACAGAGGCGTACCCAACGGTCTGTCCCCCGTCCCCCTAGTATGGTGACATGGACAAGGAGAGGGGTGGGATCATGAGGGAGTTCAGGTCTGGCTCCAGCAGAGTGCTCCTCACTACAGACCTTCTGGTGAGGGTTGACTTCTCCTGCTCGCTCAAGCAGTCTGAATGTTTACTTGTTGGACTAATTATATTAAAAAGAGGTCTAGTTGTAGCTTTTGGACACAAAAGGTTCAACCCAAAATGTGTTAAATCTGCGACCGTCCTTAATGACTTGGCAGTCACACCTTTTGGGAGATTGACGTCTGTCCTCCACAATGGATTTCTCTCCATAGAAATCTGTTACATATTCTCAGACGACATCTATAATCGGGGGGGGGTTATTCTTTTTCTTGCTTGTTTAGTTCTCACCTTGGATTTATCTTCTTAGGCCCGTGGAATTGATGTACAGCAAGTTTCCCTGATCATAAACTATTATAAAGAGGACAAGCGGATTCTTCGAGACGTTTTACAACACGACTAGAGACTGCCCATGAATGTTGCAGACATGATCTGAGTCTTCTGGGTTTGACCTTTCACGCGCAGCAATGATGGTCAGCAACTCCCAAGTTGCCGATAATCAAGAAACTCTTTTCAAATGTTAAACATTGACTCTGATTTGTGTAAGCGACGTGACATCAATGTTGGTCGCTCTGGGACAGTTGTAGAATCTGTCAGTTGGAGCTGTGATGGTGTTTTTCTGCATTCTTTCGATTATCAATGTGTGTTGGATGTTCATCATTTGGTAATGATCTACTTGTGGCCAAAGAGAGGTGATGTTAAGTTAGCAAATTGTTATGCATGCATATGTGAAGTCTTTAATGTACAGCCAGATTATATTGTCTGGTATTGATTTTTATTTGCCTTTTTTTCCCACTGCCTGTTAGCACAATTCTGTGAAGTTATGTTTTATAAATATAATGCATCACTCTTTCTGTAGCATTCAACAAAGTGCATTAATTAATTAACACCTTGAGGTTAGACATAAGTCATCTAACAGGATCTACTGCAAACTACCACAGTGTCATTCTCATATAGCAACTTCTCATATTCTGTGCAAGACCGTGCCCAAAAATATGAAGAAGCCAAGAATAAGCCAACCATGCACTTAAAGATGCTGTGAAGTGGAATTGAAAATGAGAAGTTCATCACACACAAAAAAGGCTACAAGTATGTTAATTAGGCTTTGAAATCGTGGGAAAATCAGCAGTCTTTTCTGCTTGAGACTTTTTTTGGGGGGGGGGGGGAGGCGTGTCGCCTGAAGGAGCAGAAGCTATACCCCCTCGATTGAATTGAATTTAGCAGCAACACTAGCTAAATCAATTGCAGATATCAGAACAGACCTACCCGCAGTCTGAGTGTTTTATGTGTTAATTACTTTTTCTTTGCATCATACTAGCTGAGTAACAATGCAACCGTCTGTGATCTGAGGTAGATCGGTCGCTGTGACCTTTTTTTTTATGTATGTGTCTTGGTTTAAAGTAGGTAGGTTTGTGCTGATTTCAGGTAATAATAACTTGCCACACGGGGTTCAATGCTCGGTGGGTGTCTTAATTGGACATGATATGGAATGTGCATTTATATTTAGCACATAAACTTTGTGCTTTGACTCCTAAATTTTCAAAAGTCAATGCAATTATTCTGGAAGGCCGCGCGGGGAGATGGAAAGAATCAATTAACTCATTGGACATTTAGATTACTTGGGAGAGAGGATGAGTCTCCGTGGCCCCATTCTCGCACTTTGCTAAATGTTTAAGGGAACGAGAAACCAATTTTAAATGAAAAATTAGCTTGGGAGAAGTGTTCAAAAACAGTGAAGTTAACGTATTAAGACGGGTTAACACTAATTTATATTGTTTTTGCCACTGAATCTCAATTGAGGGCAAAAAGCGATTTGAGGTAATTGGTGTTATTAAGTAGTTGGATGTTGGAAGGTGGTCTCCTACATGGTCCCCTTTTAAATCATTTGTGTGAATTATTCTCTTTGTTGAGGTTGCCTTGGAAACACACCAGCTGTTTTGGAGAACGGCTA
This sequence comes from Hypomesus transpacificus, assembly GCF_021917145.1. NCBI lineage: Eukaryota > Metazoa > Chordata > Actinopteri > Osmeriformes > Osmeridae > Hypomesus > Hypomesus transpacificus. The sequence continues at coordinate 3,491,972 of NC_061069.1, forward strand.
ATCCTAACAGTGTCTGTGCACTCCTGTTTCAGGTTTAGCCGAGCCTTCATACATATCGCACACCAAACACAGTAAAGCAGTGTCTAAAGGATGAGGACGTGTAAACAACTGCTTGGCCGGTTATCTCACAAATGCTGTTGACAGACATAGATTTTATTTTACCTGTCCTAATTACGATGGAACATATGGGGCCGATCTTCTAATAGGGTTTAAAAACGATTGTAGGCATTCTTACTGTCTCAGCAAACGCCTACGGCATGCAGGACATGTCGAAGCCACAGCTTTTTCAGCTCATGCACACTTTTCACTTTAAAAACACCTCTTATTACAAACTATTAAAAAGCGTCTCAAGAATCATATAAGCTTTAAAGGATTTGTTTGAGCTTTTGTTTTTTCTGCGTCACAGTGATGATCTATGTCTAATTCGGTGAGATAATTGTGCCCTACAACCATGGCTGAGTGTTCACCACGACAGATCAGGTAGATTGGTGCATTTTTTACTCGCTCTCCCGCTGTTCAGGGTTGCTATGGCAAACAGAAGAAACACGTGAAAGGGTTGGAGTTGTTATTTTGTTAGCGCTTCATCCTAGATTCGTAGTTTTAGTTTGTTGTCACTGAACACATTCCCAGGCTTGTTAGTAATTTCATTGCTTGGAGATACATTTAAAAAGGTTTGGTCTGTGTTGTGGATGAATCATTTTAAAATGAGCTTGTCATCAGAGAGTGACATCTATTTTGCACGATTTATGGGGCCCACTTCCTCTTATGTACCCAAGTATGTCAACATATGTCCCTTACGCAAATGCACTGACAATTTTATCTCCTCAAACCCTTAATCATTCGTATTGAGGAGCTGTTTGTTTCCCCCAAAGATGACAACGAGACAGTAATCAAGTCAGAGCCAAAGATATGAAGACACTTTCCCTTAGTCACTTTAATTAGAGGAGATGGGTCAGATAAAAAGGAAATTCAGTTAGAATCCTATTTGTCGACATCGTCTGGTCAGCATCTCGCTTAAAAGCATCTGCTGTTCAGTCTCTGCTTCCTCATGGGACTATTCCTTAAGACACCATGAAACCCCGACATGGACCACGGCAGACAATGGGTCAGCAAAGCAGGCACAAACCAAAAGAAACAGTTACAGATAAAGTATGGACTCGTGGTTCTCACACCCTCCAGCAACACTGAACATAACCCTCCTCCTCCCAGTATCTACAACGGGGCAGAGGAGAAGCAGGCTGAAAGTAGGGTACAAACACTCCCTCTCCACATACGTTTTGAACCGAAACATGTACATGTATATAGGGGTACTACAAAAACGCTGCCTTGCAGGGGTAGGTGTTAAAGTAGTACGGTTTACAGAGCAGGGTGAGCTTCACCACTGTGCAGTATAGCCTTCCCATGAGGCCAGAGGCCGCCCTCTTGACCCGCGGGTCCGTGGCGGCCTTCCACAGGTGGTAGATGTCGGCCACGTGGCCGTGCGAGGTCATCATCTTGTCGTAGATGCAGAGGTGATAGGGCGCCTTGCCCTCCCCTGAGAAGTACACATGTTCCTGGGGCGAAACTCCCATGGCGTTGGCACAGATGCCCATGAAAACATCGTCTATGTAGAGGGAGGCGTTGAGGGTCAGCGAGGCCTGGTAGATTTTGTCGGCCACGTCCCTCGACACCACGTACCCGGCACCCGCCGTGTAGTCCGGGTAAGACGTCCATTGGTACATTTCGAATGGGACGTAGTACTTACTGTCCTTGCGTCGGATGGGCGGTGCCCCTCTGTGCACGCGTCCCACCCAGAAGTCCGTCACGCCCCTCTTGGCCTCTTCCTGCAGGTAACGCACCAGGTTGGGCATGTGGACGAAGATGTCGTCGTCCGCCGTCATGAGGAAGCGGGCGTGGCCGCAGTGGGCGTGCGCCCAGCGGAACTGCATGATCAGCTTCAGGGTGAGGTTGTGGAACGTGTCCACAAAGTCCTGCTGGACAAGGTCGCCGTGAAGCCGGTCCTCCCTCACCAGGGTCTCCTGGAGGCCCAGCCTGCTCCTCTCCCCCAGGGCCTGATGCTGCTGCTTGGACTGGGGCACTCCCAAAGCGAACACCACCCTGACGTTCACCCCCAGGGCCTGGCGGATGTAGGTCTCGTTGCCCCAGGTGGACCGTATGGCCCGTCGCCTCTCTGTGTTCTCTGGGGACGTTTTGACAAAGAGCAGGAGGAGGACGTCCTGGCCAGAGCACTTGTCTGGGTGGTTGAGACGGTAGCGGTAGTTACTGAAGCTGAGGGCCTCTTTGCGCGGAATGGTGAAGCTCTTGTTGATGAAGGTGTAGCGGTTGATCAGGTAGCGGTAAGAGTAGGACTTGACGTGGCTCACCACACTGCTGTCCAGCTGCTCCCAGCAGACCATCACCACCGACAGCACCAGACACGTGGTTATTAGCTGCACACACTGGCATTTACGAATACGCCGAAAATTCACAAACATTCTGGAATTTTGATGGGCCTCTCTCTCGCTCTCTCTCTCTCAGGGTGTCTCTGTCAAGGCCGAGATGGGACGGAGGGGTTTGTGGTGGTGTGTGTGAAGTGATGCTTGAGGTAGAGGCTGTGGGGGTTGTTCCGATAACTGTTTGTTTCAAGGCTGTGTGTGTGTTCCATTCTAGGTGTACCATTCACAGCAGAGAGTAGATGTCTACACGGGGGTGAGATTCACAGAGGCTGGAAATCATCTCCACTGCTCACTCACACATCAGACTCCATGACTTACTCCCACACTTTTAGCCTCATAGTGGCAGGGAATCCATCCAGCTCCTTCACCTCCTAAACATAATTCTGAAATAGAATAGACAGGAAGGACTCTTAGTATCATACACATGTATACACGGACAAGCTTAACTTACCTCCACGTTGTTGGTTGATTATTAACAGTTAATATGGACCCCACCCATTAGTATCTGTTAATGGCTCTTAGTGGATGTTCATTATTTACTGTAGATAATTAAGTTACCTAATTGTGAACTTGAACCTTTAGTCTTGAATGCACACAAAGATATCACCAAGCAGAGGTAGTACATTTTGTTCAGATAAATGTTGTGAATGAATAGATTTGCTCCTTGGCTCTTATCCTTGCAGAACTACCAGAATGATCAGAAAGGTCTTTAAAGCACTAAGGGGAAACAATTAATTTTGTTTTCTTCCATGCTAAAATGTTTTCACATGAAGTAAAACAGAAATATGGAAACCATTTAACCAGTATAAGGAGTGAGGATACCATTACATCATGAAATGTCGACAGTCATGTCATTTAGAACTTAGTCTTTATCTATTCCATCCCTTGTGTGTGATGGTTATGCTAAAGTGGTAACATTAGCTGAGAAGTGAAAAGTTTGGCCAGTGAATGTAACCGCAAGCACAGCAAATGTGGCCGTGGGGCTTTCTATAATGGGAGGGTTTAAGGCGCAGACCCACTGAAATCGCTGAGAGTCGTGGAAAGCGCTCGGGCACAATGGAAAGCATCAGAATAGCTCTGGAGCACAATACAGGATGAGAATAGGCTGCTTCCGCCCAGCACTAGGCTGAAACCAAGGGGGATCATGGGCCTGGGACTCCCAGCACACCCTGAGAGCTTTAGAAACATCATTAGGCTGCCTGAGCCTATTGGGGTCAGTCACTCAGAAGGACTCAGTCAGCCTGAGAAACACCAGGCTGCTAATGAGAGTGAAAACATCGTTCTAATCCGTTGCTCCGAATGTGATGCTTTTTTTTTTTTACCTACAGCTTTAAACTGTTTTCACAGATGGGTTCTGTGAACAATGTGATTATCTCATTCAGTTCCGGTCAAGCCTCACAGAGTCCGGGACTGAGTCTGGAGCTTGAGACCGAAGCTCTCTTTTCCAGCTAGAATGAAGGTGTCCAATAAAAGCCCAACTTTCCAAGATATGTCAAAGGTAGCTTACAAGGTGTTATTGACAGTAAGTCAGTAATGTGAAAATGAATAGTCAAATAGTTTCATATCTCCTTGTCCTCTGTCTTTACTGGCTGGATGAACTTTGATAATATGAGTCAGCTTTCCAGTCTAGAGGTACAACCTTCCCATCTAGAGGGTAGAGGCAGTAGATACATAAGGGAGGAGCACATAGCGATGGCATGCCAATCTCTCCCTTGTAAATAATCAAAGAGGTATATGGCGTTGTATGTAAGATATGAGCGTTCCAATCGTCACTTAATGCAAACACAGTTTTTAGTGATGGTTTTCTACTAACAAAGGCATGTCTAATGGTATCTTCCACTGAGAATTTCTCATCAGATACGAATGTTCACGTAAAGTTTAGATTTTAGCTGTAAGTTTAAGAGTAAAGATTTGATGTTTCCATATCAGACATATCTATAGAATATTTTAAAGTAAATAGTCTACTTGGAGCTCTGTGACATTACACCATAGAGATGATAATAATAAAGATAATATAATATAAAGATAATTCAACAGAACTGCCAGGATTGTACAGGGCTTTACACACCAATACTTCTTTACTGTATACATAGACTCAACAATTTGTATTTTATTCTGTATCTATAGCATGTTTGTTGTTACCCTACACAATATCACCCCAACAAACACCCACAACATTGTTGTATTCTTCTTTTTTAGTTAATCCTATTTTTATTGCTTTCCTACAGGTACACCTGCACTTAGAGATCAATGTTGTGTAATTTTAACTTGTTTAACTACATGCTCTTATGGTCTCTTCCCTTTAGCACAATTTTTTGGTTGTTCACAATATGTACTTCTTGTCTTTGACTACCCGCAATGCTGTGGGGCTATCTTGTTGTTATTATCAGTGACCTATGCACTTTGTGAAGCTCTCTCTTGGAAGTCGCTTTGGACAAAAGCGTCTGCTAAATGAATAAATGTAAATGTAACAAAGGAGCTTGACACATTTTCTCTTCCTGAGTCACGTTAGAAAAACAGGTCCAGCTTTTTAGCCTACCTTCCTCAGCATGACAACACACAACAACACTTTTACGTTTTCACGAGAGCTGTGTAAAAGACAACAGAGTGACACTCACACGGTTCCAAAGCCGCCTTGTGAATGTGAACCATACCAACAGTATTGCTCTATGTCACTGGTTGTATACAAATAATTTTAAAAAAAGAAAAGAAAAAAACAGCTTCACTCACCAAGTAACAGAGACTATCCCTTTTGGTCTCATGTAGAGTGTATCCAAGTGTCAGGAAGAAGACTCACCAACTGCTTCACTGCCTCCAGAGAAAACCCCTCCTCACCCCTGTCCAGATTCTCCTCGTCTGAGTCTGTAGTTTTCCAATGACTTTCTCCCCCGATGACCGGAGTAGTGGCACTTTTCACAAGCAGGCAACAGCTGCCAGTTAAGCCCTGTGTGAGGCCATGGGTGTACAGGTCCCTGTGTGTGCGCTCGCCCCTGCCTGCCTGCACACTGAGTGTGAGTGCTAAGTGTGAGTTCTCTGCTTGTGAATGTGCCGGTTGCCTTGGTTCCTCTTCTCTACCACGCATTCTATCTCCTCCCCCTCTGGCTGTGTAGGTGGTGTGGAGACAGAAGACTCAGATGAAGGAAGGGCTTCCCTCTGGCTCCTGCTTCACCATCAACATGCTAACACTAAACACTAACGCTGATACTCAATACTCTAGTTCATGCATAAAACGGGATCAAGAGCTGGTCGACAGAGAGGTGACAATAACTGACAACGCATTACAAAAGAGGACGTCATTTACGTCTGAGTGTACGGGTGCGAGTGTAACCACTCAAGCCACATGAATCTGCTGAAATAGTCCTGTTCTTCCAGTGGCAGTGAAAACAAGTTTCCACCCAAACATATTCACAAAGGTAACACATTAGGTGTATGACACAACCCATAGCAATGAAAGATGAAAAAGAGGCTCTGTTCAACAACCCATCATGTTCAACAACGTTTGCCAACAGCACAGAATAGACAATGGTAACAGTATACCATTTTTAAATGATTGCTATTGGAAAATCCACAAACCAAACAATCTATCTTACTCACCGGCATTTCTTTGATAATATTTTGGATGTCATGGGATACTCGTGGCAGAGGGCACATCTGCGTCACACAAAACGAAGGAAACCGATGATTAAGACAGTTAAAACACCTTCGACTTCTTCTTTAGCTCAACCCAGGGGACGTTAAACGGGACGGGTTTCATCTTTGACGATCAGTGGATGGCTTCTTTCAAACCTTCAGACACCAGTCAGACAAGTTGATCAGGATACCACTGTCAGTTAGTGTTTGCTTGAGGTCTCTCTGTTTCATGCCATGACAACTAATAAGGTATGGTTCATCATGACGTATAGGAGGTCTCAGAATAATTGATGTGACCTCATTGGACACTTGTAAGTTAAACTGCATGATGATGAGTAACAACCCTTTCTCGATTCATTGTAGACAGATGCATGTCTTTGAAGAAACTTTCCAGAGTTTAACTGAGCTGTCAGGTTTGTCATAGACATACATGGTCTAGAAAGGGATTAGTAAGAGTCTGTGAGTGTAAGTGTGTTCACTAGTTCAAATCTATGTGGTTTTTAAGGGAGTCAGGTGGCTGAGCGGTTAGGGATTTGGGCTTGTAATCAGAAGGTTACCGGTTCGATTCCCGGCTGTGCTAATGGCGTTGTGTACTTGGGCAAGGCACTTCACCCTACTTGACTTGGGGGAATGACCCTGTACTAACTGTAAGTCGCCCTGGATAAGACCGTCTGCTAAATGTAAAATGTAAATGTGTGTCTGTGTGTGTTGAGTTTATGCCCATAGGTCCACTTAAACTGTGAAAACCCACTGTCGTGTTAATTGGTAATGGTCCAAGGAGATGATAGCTCCTCTGCATGGTAACTAGTGATACACTGTGATTCAAAGCAAAAATATTAATTCCTGTGGTGTGTGGTGTGTTTGGTGTGGGGACGGACTAGGTACTAGGGTTACAGCCTGTGTGAATTCCGATAGTGGATTTAAAAACACCCCTCCACCCCCTCTAGTGTCATCATGTTGACTGTGAAACGTCTTCAATAAGAAAATCTTAAAAAGGAACCAAAATGTCTGACAAAGACGTAACAATCAACACATTTTAAGGAGGAAGCATGTAGCCCACAAACACGCACACGAATAAACATACACATGCACTAACGTACACATGCAGGGGTGAAGAACAGGTTTAGAACTGAAATGTTAACTCATGTACTGAGAGCGGACCTAACTATGTTGGTGTACTTCCTGTTTAATTGATACATAAATGACATTGATGTTTACCAACAGAGAACAAGGGTTTTTCTATTCAGCAAATTATGACATTTTGTTCAACAGAGGCCCCTATAAATGTATTTGTTTCTTTAGTTTTAAATAAAAGCCCTTTAAATAAATCTAATCTCATCTTTCCCCACTTCCCAACTGCTCTCCAAAAACAGACTTAGACTAAACAGAGAATCTGATCATTTCACTTGGCTCATGTCGCCTCAAAGCTACAATTGAACAAGCTGTTGATTTGATTGTTTAGGATGTCTGAAACCAGACAGAGTTACAATGTGGGAAAACAGACAATAGATTCCCACAGACTTGTTCTGGAAGACTGGGATCAGATACTTGGGAGGGTGTCTATCTACATATGACTTCACATATGGTGTCATACAACAGAGTTTCTCAAAAAAGGCTTTGCAGACCACACCCAACAAACTGTATTTGACATTTACATCATAAACCATCCATTCCTAAGTTCTAAAATGTTTTAAGGATTTTTACGTCTGTAAAAATACTGTTAAGGAATTGCCAAATGACCCTGCAATTAGACTTGTTTATCTGAAGTTAACAGATAAATGGGTATTTGATGCTTAGTATGAAGGTAGAATGTCAGTAAATGTGTGAGAAAGAACACTGTAGATCGCAGCTTTATGATTTTTTGATTTGTGTGGAAGAATCAGAACAAAGATACATCCATTTCAAGGATTGTGACTGTTCAGGTAAACTGATAAGATCATCTTACCAATTGGGACAGAAAAAGAAGAGTATCAGTTAGCCTGATTTAAGATCCTTAGTAGAAGTCTGACAAAGAATGATGTAGGCTAAAGGTTGTTTCATGCTATAAGAAGAATGAGAGCCTTACCTTAATGACAACACTTTGTTCTTGACTGCAAGCTTGCCTTAAACTCCATCAAACCACAGAACTCATGGTCACTTGGAAGTATTCAGAACTGACTCAGTAATCAAAGAAAGCAGTTTGACTTCAACAATACAAACGTCTTCTTGAGGGCTTGAAAGTAATTGTACTTCAATATTTGAATGATGTATTGCCAGTTTTGCCGGAATGATAACAATGTGTCTTCATTCTTTCCTTTTTGTCTTTTTCTTCTTCCTGTATGCAGCCCTGACAGTAACTCTGTATTGCAAAATCCCCACTAGAAATGATGACCACAACAGACGAAACAGACGAAACAAACTCAACGTGTCCATTCATCTAGTAACACGGCTGGGCACTTCTCAAATTGGAATCACTCTGTCCCCCCCCCCCAAAGAGGGGAGTTTAAAGAGTAGAGAATTTGAGTTTTCTACACAGGGCAGGGATTATTTCTGTGAGGGGATCACAAAATATTTCATTTCAAGATATCCACTGTTCACCCATTAGTCATTCCGTAATACACAAGTAAGATATATGCAATAAACAAGCCAATTGCAACAAAGTCAATGAGAAAACTGAAATATAATCCTAAACTACACTCTATACATGTGCCTTAACACTGGCTGAATCACGTGATGCCTCACAGCCAATGTCATCTTTTGACCACTAGGTGGTAGGCACACTCTAGTATGACCCCCATGCTTTCAAAGCCAATACTGTAGAAACAATTCAATAGATAACAGCAGCTTCGACTTGCTTACTCCCTAGTTCAGTAGTCTTCACCCAGGTTCTCAGAGACCCCCTGCATGTTTCACATTCTTCCCTCTTCCAACACACCTGATTCAAATGAATGAGTCGTATTCAAGCTTCTGCAGAGCTTCATAATGACCCATTTATTTGAATCAGGTGTGCTGGAGCAGGGTAACATCTAAACATGCAGGACAGCAGCCCTCGAGGACCAGGATTGGACACCCCTGACCTAAGCCATGCAGGGCAGGGGGTCCCTGAGGACCAGGGTTGAAGACCACTTGCCCGAGTTGTTCTGTGTGGCCTTGCATAAATCCTTTCTGTCCTTCATCTGATCATGCAGTCTACATTCAGCGAACAGGGAATCCAAAGAAGTAAAAAAATACACTGAGGGGATGTCACAACACCTTAGTATTATCAAAATAGATTTATTCTAGACTTTTCAAAGATCTGCGTGATATGACAGCAGTCAGATCAGAGGGCTGCAAACTTCAGCAACTATGTGTGTGTGAGAGAGACAGCGAGAGACGGACAGGAGAAGCAAAATTGGTGAGAGCAAAGACAACACGTCATGAAACACACATCTGCAAAATGGTATGTACATGGTCAGGGTGTTATGATACTTTGACAAAGTTCAGATTTATTGTTTTTTGTAAAAAAAAAAATAATAAAAAAAAAAAAAAGCATCCATTTTGCTTACATTGCTACAAATAAAACAGAATTACAAAATATCCAAAGAGTAGAAAACCTTCAGGGGCTTTTAGAAATAGCAAAGATAGAATTAGTACTTTAGGTAGGAACAAAAAATAGCAAACACTTGAATGCATTGTAAAAAGCGTATCTCTAAAAACGAAACATTATAAAATACCATTCCACCGTCATAGACATTGTGATAAATAGCGTCTCTAGTACAATCCACTCACTGTTAGTTGTTTCTGAAGCAAACTTCAAAATACTTGAAGCATCGGTACAAAATGTGTTCATAAAAACAAGTTACATTCAAAACAATTGCAAGTGGAAGCTTTTGAAGAATGTAAAACCAGCAATGGGGTTTTGAAGCCAATGGATGTTAGAGAGTAGATAAGAGATGAGGTCTGGAATGCCAGAGCCCCCCCCCCCCCCCCCCCCCCCCCCCCCCCTAGAACTCAACAACTCAGACGCTGCTCATCCCCACGATCTGACAAACCAACTGCACATTCGAAGCGAGGTGCAAAACAATGTTTGACAGTCTATCCTCGCTGTCGTGTGCCTGGCATGGCGACACAGCTCCATGTTTCACATGTTACTGGTTGCTCCCCTAGGTTCGCTATGACTGTTAAATGGTATTTTATAAAGAACCATTTCTTATGGTAACGACCCACATGATGCAGAAGAATACCACATATTTCAAGCATGTCTTCAAAGAGGTACATAGAATTTTTAAATCCACCCTTGCATACGAGCGGCTTATAAAAGAATCCCCCTGTGAAAGCACAGATATATATTATATGTAGTTACAATGATACATCAAGTCATATGTTCCGAGCCCGTTTCTTCTTGTTCCGTCTTAGAACTTTGCTTCAAAACACCACCTTTAAAAAAACAACAAATAAGCGCCATCTATCCGTGCATAGGCCTTAACACAGCCCGTCTCCAAAGTGTCTGTCGGTGCTAGACAGGAAAGCTGACCAGACACTGCCCTGTACAGTACTCAGTATTCAGAACACTGAACTTGAAACAGCTGCACACCGAACATAAACAATACCAAAACACCAAACCTTAAATGTATGACTTCACTGACCTGACCCCACCTCACCTCCCCCCCCTCCCACACCGATATCTGCTATATGAAGTCCAATGTTACCATGTAGAATGGGATGGGAGTGGATGTTACCAGAAGCATGGGAGGTCAATGTTTGCGAACCAGTGACAGGTTCGTCAAGCTGCTATAAAAGACCCCGACACACTTTAATACAATCCTGGTTTAAACCCTGACAATGTACTGGGTAAGGATGGCCCTACTAGGAGGACTTAGTCTGATTATCATTTAGCGTTTGGGATCTCAATCCTTCAAAAACGTAAAATGCAAAGACGAAATTGACGTTAGTGGTTATTGGAGGGGAATGGGGGGGCACACACCATTGGTCAACCCTTCCAGAATCTCTAAGCCTGCTGCATTGATTCTGTGTGAAAGCTCCCCTCCAGATCCTGGATATCAGACAGAATGGCTCAGTGAGGGCTGTGCTGGTGCCTCACATCTCCTCCTACATGTATATTCAGAACCAGCTGCCCTCACGCTCAGAGAAGACCCAAGCTTTCCTGTCCCTCTGGAAAACGGGTTTGTGTGTGAGGATGTCTGAGTCAGGGCCATCTGCCTGGCTTCAAGCTGGTAGTATTATCACTAATCCTGTGAGAGGTGAGACTCACAGACTGCTTTACCAAAAAGTGCATTTTGGCGAACTGAGGGAATATAAATGTCTGGGGGGGGGGGGGGGGGGGGGAATAGAAAGAGAACCAATTTCAAATTTTGAAATATATATTTGCTTTTCTTGAACTACAAAAAAGTACAGTGCCGAGAAGTTAATGGATTACTCCCAATTACCGTTTTTTTTTTTTACCAAATTGGAAAAGATGAACAATTCATACAGATGTATCCTTTCCTGACCCAACATACACACACAAATCTAGAGAAAATGTAAAAAACTAAACAAAAAATGAATAAAATAATGGCAACAGGAATGCTGACATGTACAATATGCACACACCAGCAAAGAGAAGAACAAAGATTTCTCATACGGAGGATAAAAACGGCAAAGACAAATGCAGGTATTTTGGTATAAATGCAATGGGTCCTCTTCTTCAAAACTTTTTTCTAGGCCATTTTATTCGCAGGTCTGTGTCATTTCGTTTCCTGTAGGTTTGTGAAAGATTCTAAGTGGCCAGGGGCAACTCCAGCCCCCAATAATCCCAGACAGGAGTTGGTTTTGTGTGAGAGTATGTGCTCCAGTCCTTTGTTGTGAGTGAAGGGGGGGGGGGTCTGTGTGTCTGGCATGGTACTGGGCCAGGGCCTTCGGGATGACACTACAGCAGAGCGGGAGGACAGGGGGAGGGACAGTCATTTTGGCTATGTACACATTCCTAGTCGGTCCATGGCTCCCCCCACGACGAGCGTCATTTCCTCAGGTCTAATACACAAACCTGCAGCAGAGCAGAGAGGGGGGAGAGACAGAGAGAGGGGAGAGAGACAGAGAGAAGGGAGAGAGACAGAGGGGAGAGAGAGAGAGCGAGAGGTTACAGCAGTGACACACACACACACACACAGTCCCACGTGCAGTCTGACGGCTCTGTTCTGAAGACTCGGTGTGTCCAGCTTACCGATCCGTCTGATGCGCTGGCACCCACTTTGTCCCCGGTGGCGTTCCAGCACACCTCAAAGATGCCCCCCGTGCCCCTGTAGCTGTGGACCAGTGCGCCCGTCTGAGGGGGCACAGATGGGAGTAAGACACCGTCTACTACACACGACCTTCTGAGCATCACCTGACATCACAAAGTGGTCCATGTGTGTGTGTGAGGGGCTGTACCTGAGTGTTCCAGATGTGGACACACTTGTCGAAGGAGCCGCTGGCCAGGTGGCGCCCGTCGGGGCTGAAGGCCACGCTGTAGACGGGCTCCTGGTGGCGGGTGAGCGTGTGGATGCAGACGCCGCGCTCCACGTCCCACAGACGCACCGTCGAGTCGAACGAAGCGCTGAGGAAGAAAGGGGGGGGAGATTAGCTGGGTCCCATCGCGGTCAGACGCGGCGAGAAAGCCGGAGGCGTGACCGTGCTCACAACGTGGCGCGACTTAACGTCTTTCAGGACAGCCGAGAAACGTCATGCGTTCCCATCGATTGCAATCGAATCAGTTGCGTGTTCTCGAGTGCCCCGTTTTCATATAACAGATCGAATGAGTCCATCTCACAGCACGTTAGCCAAACCCCAAACACCCTTGTTATCGCGCCCGTGTTTCCCCCCGGTGTGCGAATCTCCGGGGGCGTCTGTGACAGAGCCGGAGGTTGTCTTACCTGGCCAGCATGAGGTTGGCGCTGGGGTTGTTGGTCCCAGGCCCTGTGGGGCTCCACTTGATGGTGTAGATCTCCTTACTGTGGGCCTGCAGGTCGTGGACACACGAGTCCTGCTTCATGCTCCAGATCTAGACCAGGGAGAGACGGGGACGGATCAGGGAAAAAGATTCCCTCACACCCAAAGCGTACCAAGGCCGTGGTTTGTGCCATGTGGCCTTGGGAGTGCGTAGATTCTTAGGGACAGACGGGTGTGCATTGTGTAGTTCCACAGCGGTGTGGAGGTACGCGTGAGCTGGTCGCGTGGCCTTCGTTGCCAACGTTTGGCGGCTGCACTGACCTTCAGCGTCATGTCGTCAGAGCAGGACGCCAGCAGGCTCCCTGTGGGGTCCCACTTGATTGCATTCACTTCATTCTGGAAGGCAGTAAGCAGGAAGGACCTCTGTGAGTACGATTGACCGATGAAGCATTTTTGGAAGCATTTTTTTGTTGTTGAAATACCCAAATACTGGTCCTTGTTCAACCCAGCTGACTGGGCCCGAGCGAGGGGAGCGGGTTCTTACGGTGTGTCCCTGGAAGGTCTTGACGGGCCGGTCCTGCCCCAGCTTACACAAGTGGATGCACATGTCTGTGCTGCAGGATGCAAACGTGTTGTTGCTCTGCCAGTCCACATCCAGGGCCGGAGCTGTTATGGTGGGGGAAACCCCGAGAGTTACTAATGGGTCTCTCGTGGACGTTTCCCTGTCATGTCTGCTATGGAGCTGCGTGTCGACTGGGGAGTATAAGTGGGTGTGTGGGATTTTTCCATTGGTGGGTTGTTTAGACCAATCACAATTGGGTACGGGAGGTGGAGTCACATGGGAGCAGGAATTTTAGCCAATAAAAGAGCTGAACTTGAATCATGTGGGGGCGGGGGATGTTAGGCGGTGCTCGGGGAGTAAAGACCGGAAACACTTATCTGTTAAATCTGTAATTTCCCTCATAAAAGAATCCAGCCCCTGACTAAAGGAGGCCTGAGGGTTTCCTGACTGTAGTGTGTAAACATGGCTCATTAGGCTGCAGGAGCACACAAGGAGGGAGAGGGAGAAGTGTTTGTGTGACTTCCAGGTCACCTGACACCCACCTGAGTGGAAGGGAAACTGCTGCTTGGCTTCTCCTGTGTGAGCGTCCCAGATGATGGTGGTCTGGTTAGGAGACAACACCACCACTGTTTAAATGCCATCTTTCAGTTGACCTCATAAGGTTTTGTTTTTATCCTTTCCAGTATGTATGTATATAGAGGAGCCCCTGGTCTTACCTTGTCAACCCCAGCGCTGAGGATAAAGTTTCCTTTTTTGTTCCACTTCAGAGCAAATATAGGACCTTTGTGCTGACCTAAGGTGCTGGCCAGGTTACCTGTCAAACACACAAGGTCAAACACACGAGGTCAACCAGCAGATCATGTGCTGCTCCACACCTGGGCCTTCAGCGGGCAGGTCAGCTGAGGGGGTTTTAGAAGCCGGTGACTCACCGTCTTTAGTCCATATCCTGGCAAAGCCGTCGTACGAGCCTGTGGCTAGTAGCGTACCCTCACTCTGAAAACACAGGGAGTGTGGTTTGGCAAGATTCAGCAAGATTTTTTAAATGCATTTTGTATTATTCAGTCTCTGCGTGCATTTATCTGCGTGCAAACTACTGTTTCAGTTTCACATGATGTAAATACATGCTCTATAAATACCCAACGCCTGTTTTCTATGCATGACCGTTATGCTTTAACACTTTGGTGGATCGTGTCCGACGGCTGGCCATAGGCAGCACAAGGATAAGCCTTTCTGCAGTGGTACAACAGAGGAAGCCCTTTCTTCCATGAGAGTGAGTATGTTCCATACTTCCAGTTTGGAAGGAGTGCCAAGAATGTCTTTGGCAGTGGTAGTCGATACACACACACACACACACACACACTCACATTCCAGTCGAGTGAGGTGACGTCTTTGTTGCTGGGCACGTCCTGCCCCCCCTCTCTTATGCAATGTCTCAGAACCAACTGGGTGGAGCAGCCTGAGCTGTTCTCACTCAGATTCCAAATCCTCGCTGTCGAGTCCCCAGACCTACACACACACACACACACACACACACACATTAATGACGGTCAGGCACTGTCTAGCTGGCCAGTGTTAGCCACACGCTAGCTCTGTGCAGTAAATACATGATGATTCTGACCCCGAGGCGAGGAGGTCGTTGACCGGGTTCCAGGCACAGATGAAGACCTCTGACTCGTGGCCCCTCAGGACCATGGCCTTGCTCTGGGGGATTTCCACATCCCTGTCCACCTCCATCATCTCAGCATGGTGGTCTGGGGGGGGTGGAGACACAGGTCATACCCTCGTTATACTGACACACACAAACAAGTACGTGAACAAACAACGATTCAACACAACTGCAAAAACTCAAATGGAGGAACGCGTTGTGAAAGAGCAGGCGTTCGATTGGAAAAATGTGTCCTTTGACGTGTCGACCACATTCGTCACATTTTTTTTAAAGCAAACGGATGAAGATGTAGGCGTTCTCACTGGTTAAGGTGTGCGCGCCGTTCTCCTCCCCGTTGGCCGTCCCCTCCCCGTTCTTGGCCTGGGGCCCTGTGGAGCTGGCGCCGGCCTGCTGCTGCTGCTGCTGCTGGGCTAGTTTCTCCCTGTAGGCCTGCTGCCTGGTCTGGACCACGTCGGGCATCACCGCGTCGATCAGGGACAGCGACTCGATGGGTCGCCCGTCGAACAGGGTCCCATCCTGACACCGTCGGGACACAAATACGCTGTTAGGCTTTGATTACTGTGCTGGCTCCTGCTGGCCTGCGTCAGGTCCACACACAACAGTCAATAGCAAGTGCAGCAACCGGGCTTTTGTATTGTGGACGGAGCTGTGGGGCTTTGTGTGTGTGTGTTTGTGTGTTTGTGGAGAACGCTGACCTCGTTGATGCTGACTTCAGCCTCCACATACTGCAGGCCCTTCTGGATGATGGAGATGAGGGCAGCAGGGGGCACCAGGGCTCCGTTGATGTTGGACTGACTGATGTGGCTCTCTATGCCAAAGGTGAACGCTGAGTGAGAGAAGCCTGGAGGCAGGAAGGGAGGGAGGGAGGGAGAGTGAAAAACTGCTACAGCTATGGTCTCCACTGTACTCGAGCTAACTGAAGGATGCCCAGGATGTGCCAACTCCTCCTCCCCACCCCACCCCCAAGAAAACTGATTGCATGCATTGACATTATAGATACAGCGGACAGCAGAAGATTGCATGCTTTGTTGAGGCCTACCTGACTCTTGCAGGTATCTGTACACCAGGAAGTTGACCTCATCACTGCTTATGCTCATTTTTAGTCCTGGTGGTTAGACCATGGGGTCAGCACAGGATAGGACCCTGAGAGAGGTACACAGAAGCAAATTCAAACCTTAAGTCATCTCGGTCTTAAGGTAACTGTCATGAATAAACATTGTTTAAGCAATAACTGTATTTTTGGCTTCCTTTCTTCTTTTCTCAGTATAGGAGGCATCTATAAGAATGTTTTACCAAAACCTAGTTGCAAAGTGGACTTTAGAGGTTGTATATTACAGACCAACAAAAGTCTTCAAACCTAGCATATCCATCCAAACTTTGTTACCATGGGGGCTGACTCAAACCTCCTCCAGAGAGGAAATCAAGCAAATGAAACGTATTCTCCCAAATACAACTAGTTGAAATAGAGGCTCTGTGAGTGTTCTTCTGAGCTTTTCTTGTAGTCTTGACTGATAAATCTTACTAAATTAGCCAGAATGTGAATGCATCATGTAAGTGGTGTGATGAAAACGCTGAGTCACCAAAGGAAAGTGCAAAAAAAGAGTGATCAAACCCAGCCTGATGTAACCTAGCCAGTTCCATGACTCGAACATGCTCACTTTAATGATGAGCAGGGGGACAAACCCACTCACTTTGCTTGACATACTTAGGGGCAATTTCATAACATGGGAAAGGAGCCATTAGCATTTGGCAGGGCAGCCATGGAGTCGAATGCCTCTCCCTTTGGTTGCTGGAGTTCTCCTGGCCCTAGGCAGGGCACCAGTTTCCATTCATTAACCTACCACTGGAAATAATTACCAGGCCTCTTCAAAAGGCGGCCTGGTTCTTGTGGACCAAACCGATGGAGGAAACGAAGTTTAGGTTCAGAAATAACAGCCCTGCATAGTTTCTCATCCTTAAAACATATTTATTCCAACAGAAATGCACCCACGCTGTTTAAACAAGCTCTGCAGATAAACAAGGTTTTGGACGGGAAGATAGAATATCCACTGCTTCCAATGAAAAGTCAACACACTCCACTCCAGATGTGAGCGCCAAGACTAATCCAATCAAGCTAAGCCTGGTCTGGGATCGCCGTACCCAACATTTGATACTCATACACAAAACCTTAGACCGTGTCATAACAGGCCACAAGCCATAGTGGTATGGACAACCGTGTGGTGGCAAGCCAGGGTCCACACTCAACCAATGACACATGAGTAAAGTGTCGAGACTACAGTGAGAGATTACAGTCACCTGCTGTATCTCTGTTCTCAATCACCACAGAATGGATCTTCTCCTAAATCATGACAAATCTGGGTGGATGCCATGCAGGCGCTTGCTGACGTACAACGTAGGGAGGCAGTTTGGGACTCTCGAGTTCATTTATCCCGACGCAAATGTTAACGGACGGGGGGAAAGTGTTCCTCTTTCCTCCCACGCTGCCTCAGGTCAGGGTGCTTGTCAGCGAGGTCACAGAAGTCAGAGGTGAGGGCAGCCTGCTTGCCGGGGGACACGCTCACCCATCTGGGAGCCCTGACACCTCACACAGGGAGCAGGGACTGTACCTGCCGGACTGCCAAGGGCAGTGACCCTGTGGCACCCCATTCAGTACAGGACTGCATGCTACAAGGTGGCTGAATTACACTGGCATTTCGTGGTTTGCTATGCTGAGAAGGACAATGTGCATCTTTGCTGGACTCACCATGTGAACGGGTGACTTTCAGATGGTCATCCCTCCGCAGTCCAGAGGCGTAGCTCTCTGTCTAATGACAAAACGACAAATGAAGATGTTGTTCCATCACACAGCCAATTAATACACCCAATTACATCTGCCCATCTTGGTTAAATGCATTGTTAAAAACGAAGATAGCTTAGGGCCTGGATACACCGCACAAAACTAACGTTAATTTTTAATCAGAGAAGCTCCGTGTCAACGACTCGTTTAAACGGATAAGTCAGGGAGAAAGTGTGTGTCACTACACTACGGAAACTGGGTCAACAATTTCGATGCAGAAATAGCTAATAAATCATTATTAAATAGAACATTTAAAACAGGTGACTTGGGATGGATGTTATTTAAGTTACTTTAACTATATAAGGGATTTAGCTGTAACGTATCAATATTAGATAATCCCCTTGGTAGTATTATTACAGGGCTGCGGACACCCATGCTGGATATACAATGTGAAAGTTTTAGGACTTATATAATTAATGTACACCACAGCTCTGGAATGTGCCTAGTAGTGTTTAAAAACTGAAGCCTGTGACTAGTTGTAATTTGTTGACATGGTCTTTGTCATGTTTGCTGTGCTAGACAGCGTTATGTCACCATGCTAATCTAATACCAGCATAGGTTGCTTCACGTCCTGTAGTAACACAAAGCCCATCCCCCACACCGTAGTAGCTCGCTGGCTAGCGGTCTTGTATGATTACGGCACACTACACTAGTAAAGTGAGCTATTTGGAACCGAAATGGTTAGAATGTAAGCAAACGATGGTCGCTGTCTTGCGTTACGAGAGGTGACAAATCAGAAAAGCATGCACACAAACTGTACACGTGCCGGATAACTGGACTAATAGGTTAATCAAACAGCTAAAGCAAGCTAACGTTAGCTCCGATATCTAGATTAGACCAGCTCCGATAATCTTTGAGTTCTCAGTTAACGTTGGCTAGGCTACATTGCTTGCGTGCACATGAGGCAATAGGGCGGCTTTGGATAGCTAGCTAGCTAATCCGGTACAAATGATCAATATCGTTTGCTAATCAAGCTTTATAACTGTGTGTGTGCAAGGTGTCATTGAACCAACAACCATACATCTAGCTAGTTTCAAACCCCACGAGGAACATGAGCACTATGAATCAAATGCACCCCGTGTGTGCTAGCTAGCTACCATTTATCAGCACCACATGCCGGGCTCAAAATGCTTAGTGCTAAGGTCAGAACTTCTTGAAATACGCTCAACATTTAGCTCTAACCCCACATAAATTAAAATATCTACATCTATCGTTAACGTCCATACATATCTAGCTAATAATATATATCCAGTTAAAGTTATCCAACAGCCAACCCTGAAAAGCGACTTTCCACTGAGTCTTGTTCAATGTGCTAGTTAGCAAGCTAGCAAGCTACCTGCCAGGGAGACTGCTGCCGCTTGCTAGCTTTTGCTAGTACAGTAGCAGGATAGTGCTAGCACTAGCCTAGCTAGAATAGCTTGCGTCCCCGTAATCCGGTCACGTAACCTACCTCTTTGAAATCTTAGTATAGCGAGATGATTTTCTTGATAGTCCCTCCTGAACACTCTAAAGCATGCTATGTCTTTCAAATGGTTGTAAAACTGCTATCTCAAAGAAATGAATGATCATTTTAAAGCTAACACAGATACAGAGCCAGGCGGTTCGAAGCCAACGGCTTCAGACGTTCAACACAGAGTGACTCTCCATACAAAAATGAGCTGCCAAAGAGTAGGCCTACTGTAGCTCAAGCCGTCAGTCAATCACTGACTTACTACAGAGAACGCACTGTCAGAGAGCAACCCCAGGCGACAGGCAAGCTATTTATTAACATAAAATATCATAAATCCTAAAACACTAGAGTTTACTGTGTATGCATGGTTATAGTAAAATGCTACTCCATTGCATTATTAAATACTCTTAAACGTTATTTTAATGAGACAAATAGAGCCATATCAAAGTCAAAAGGAATTCACTGATCCTATCTCTTCCTCACTAAGTTAGGTAAACAGGATGTCCCGCCGATTCTAGCAGTGAGGATCCAGTCACAACAACAGCTCCTCTCCCATCCCCCACGATTGCTCATTTTTGCCTGGATGGCCATTATAGCCCTAGATTAATTACGCACAACCTCCTATCCTCCACTCAGTCATTCAAACCGAGAAAGTCAATAACAAGCTCACATAGCCTAATTGAATTGTGTATAACACTGTTATTTTGTAGCAGTTAACATTCTTGTGGCATTCAGCTTTATACCTGTTTCGTGGCTATTTAAATTCAGGATTGATGTTCTTAAATGACGGTTTTTGGATCCATCCTGGATTTCAGATTTGAAGCTGTTCCTCATTTATCGTCAACAAACATTTAATCCTAAATATTCAAATTTGATTTGATTATATTTCACAAATATAAGCATATTAAAGTAATTCCATGGATGGGTCGGGTCCCTTGTCGATGAGATTTTTACTCCTGGCATCCATGTGTGTGATGAAGACATCATGAAATGATCAGTGATGAATACTGTGCAGACTCCAGATAACAGCTACCGCTAAGCACGTTCAGTCAAGCACGTTCTTCTCGATTCATTTCCCGCCATTATGGAGTACAACATCCTACAAAGGAGAGGAAGCACGACCACTTATGTGACATAACAGACGCCCACACAGAAACTGTTGATAATATGCCAGAATTATGTAAGAAAAACAACAAAGCTAATTTGATTGGCAACTGACTGGCAACAACACTGACTAAATAGACTACAGGCCTAGTGGTGCAAAGGGAATGTATGTTCACACGTGAAGTTGCTTATGTTCAGGTGGTTGAAGTTCAATTCAATTATGCCAGAATTTAATGTTAGGCTACTACGTGGTCAACAGTCGGTCTGAAACATTGACATGAACATGTAGTGTTCTTGGTGCCAGCAAGACAGTTCATAGTTGGAGAATGAAGTATTGTCCTTACACTGTTACACTCCACTTAGTACCTACACTATATTAATTCCTTCCAACTCGAAATCTCATTAGGCTATTCTTTTGGCTCAGGTTCAACACCCCCAGTCACAAAAACAGAACTCGAGACATAGGCTGTAAGTACTAGAGAAATGTCTTTATTTGCATGTAGTGTACTGAGAAAAATCGTTTATATATTTGTCATTGACACAGAGCCTGTGTATTAATCTGGCACAGGAATAACTGAAAGATGCATGGGTGGGGCAAAATATATTCAGTTGCAAATGTTCAGCAGACCAAGCCAAACGAAGGCTTGCATCCAAAGCCGAGATTGATATTCTACCTCATCTTCCTGATAGGCTACCTTTTTTTGAGAACATGATTCTGTTTTCCAGCCCAGTACCCCATGGTGTAGTGGTGCTTTACAAAACACATATTTGGATGCAGAGTAAATTCCTCTATTTTCATGCAATGCAGGGTTTATGCAAAGCATAATAATAACTGTAAAAGGGCTGAACAACATGGATGCACATCATAAAACCATAGGTGTCGTACTGGGAGGCACTGCCTGCTGCTTGTACAAAACAAAATGTCACAAAAACATGGCTGCTTGGATATATTTGTCAAGCCATGGTTTATTACATGATTAACTGTCTGTTCAAGGGGCCAGGATGTTGCTTGGAACGAGAGCACACTGGCAACCCTGTCATGAAAAAGTTGTTGTTGGCATTGTGTTATTGCTTCTTGGATACAGCCACGATACTGAAAAGCTTTCATTTGTACCACCCTTAGCAACCGAAGTAGCAGGTTAATGTATTGCATAATTAAATTTCCCATCTTATCTGTAGGTGTGTGTGTGTGTCTCAAACACAGGGGACATTAAAAGAAGAGGATAAATGAGAGTGCATAATAAAGATAAATAGAAGACAAAACCATGAGTTGTCCCTGCGATGATGATTGCTACAATAGTCAATAGTAGTAAGTGTATGTCCATTTTTCCATGAAGGGAGGCCTATGCAATAAACTGCTCAAGGCTGTACCAACCCTAGCACAAAAGAAAGATGCTCATGTCTAACTGCCTACTCAGCAATAGCTATTTTTAGAACTAGGAAAACAAAAGAGAAGACTTGGCTTTCATCCTCCATTACCACAGTTTTTCTCACCTCTAGGTGTGGCCAGCAGAGAGAGCTTGTGATTCTCCTGTGCCACAATACGTTTAGGTAGCCGTCAAACATGCAAATGCCATTCCATTTTTACATTGTGTCATCTCTCCCAGCTAGAGTATGTTGGGCGTGTGGTTTTCTTGTATCCTTATGGTGTAAACATGGTTATTTTTAGTGTGACAGCCGAGGTCAGGGTAAAAAAAGAATTGTTTTCACACTGGGCGGCACAGGCTGGGTCTAAGCTCCTTGAAGTAGCTTGTATGCTTCTCCCAGAGAGCAGCCAGTACACTGCTATTGGAGAGGGTTAAGTAGTAACTGCCTCATTAGGTTGGTGTCATTGGGGAAGAGGACATACGGAATGTCTATGAGAGGTTCCAGCAAAACAGTATTGGATACAACACATTTCGTTCAGGCAGCAGACCAGTTTAGAGCACCAATATGGCTGACAAGGGTCTGTCAAGGGGTCTGAGGAAGGTGAAATCCCCTCAGTTTACCCATCTGCTGGATGCAAATGACAACGGTAGATTATGATTAGTGAAAAGCACAAAGCACACTCATGATGAATAAACAGATGTACTTGCCACGATTAAACCGTTTTAATTTCATTTCTTATGTTCTCCCATGGTTAATGGTGCTGTCGGAGATGGTTTTGCGGTGAACCCTGAATTGGACTACAGTTTCTGTTCTTGTAGCAACAGAGACATCTTGTGGCACAAAATGGAAATTACTTTCTGAAGCAGCTGGTCTAAGTCATAAAATGTTGCAATAGCCCACAGGAATGACCACATTTAACTATTATGAAAATAAAAACGTTTGTGACACACTTGACCCATGAAGCCAGAAGTCTGTATGTTCTTTGAAATAAAAGAAATGCCAGTTTTCTGAGTTATGCCTCAAGCATCTAAAAATTTGGTACAAATGATCCAAAGAAGAACCACATGGGCCCACAAGACTGTATTTAGCGAGAGGCCTGCATTCACAGTACTTGACAAACTGTTGAGCATGAGGGCATTGTACGTGTAACTCATATTACGTACACAGGTATGACAACCATCCTGTTCATTCGGGTCGGTTTAAATAAGAGGTAGCCGGCTGGCGTCACTTAGAGCACAGAGTGTAGAAGAGAACCACTGCTGACAGTTGTATCTCCAGCCTGGATTATCCTAACAACCCTCCAACAAGAGGTAAGACCTCACCAATTAAACAATAGTCCACAAATTAGAAAAGTAAATGCAAACATTGCAGCAATTGTTCATGGGAAGTGTCAGAGTTTAGCCAGACCATGGATTTGAGATGTTCAACTGTAATTAAATCTACTTTGGAGGACTTGTATTTATGATCATCATTGTAAAAGACAATAAATATTTAGGGTAATTAAAACATCTAATCTCGCAGACATAAAATTATCAACCTAAAGTACCTACAAAACAAGTTACAAGGATATTTTTTGACAGAGCACAGCAACAAAAGACAATGTGTCTTTATTGGAAATTCACTTTGAGTAGTTTGATGTGCCTAATGCTATACTAGATGTGATGAGACTGCCTCATGTACTATATGTACAATAAAAATAACATAAAAAAGTGATATGACTGTAAATAATGCATATATATTCATCATACTGTATCATGTAGATACTCACATGTGTCACAGATAGCCCATATCAGATTTACATATGTATATATAAAAGCTGTGAAAGTGTGTCTGATCGACTTCTAAGGAGCAGCATAGCTATGAGCACATGTCTTTTTGAACATGAAGTGGACACCTGACCACTCAGCAATAATCACGCAAAGGACATGGCAGAAAATACATCCTAAGACATTCTGGAAGGAGCCAATGCTGTTATCGAAACAGTCTACAGCACATTGTCAACCGGGTTTGCTTTGAAATCCAATGTGCCCCGCGGTGACTGTAAATAATAGGCCTCAAGACGAGAGCTGCCACCTCCTAAACTGTGGATGGCAGGATCAAAGCCCACTGAGGTTCCAGGGTTTAAACACGTAGCAGGAATCTCTTAACATCTACCTGTGACACCATTATATTGGCATGCTGCTGTACAGTATGTGAGAATATGTGTCATACAAAAGAGAAACACCCACATATTTCTTTCTCTTTCCTTTTTGCTATCGATGCCATATTTTGACTTTAGACATACAGCTGCAACACATTTGATTTGTCCATGTAGTAGGCCTACATACTTCTTGATGAGTCGGCAGTGACAGCTAGACCACAGACATCATATAGTCGCAAGGACACATGCTTCATTAAGATTGTATAAGTACAGCAATTTAAGTACCGCAAGTTTCTGCTGTGGCCTGCATTTTCACACAGTCCACTACACCTCCTTTAGCCACACTACAATATCTTAGACTTTTCATTCATGAATGTCAAAGCTGACAGTTTCTCCTTGAATCTTATTTGCAATTGATTGTAACACTTGATTGATTCAATTCATTCAATCCTTACTTCAACATTTAAAGATGCCATTTAAAATATTAGAGCAACAATAGCAAAGAGCTGTCTCATTAGTCATGGGCACATGAATGAGGATGAATGCCCCATGGCCATGTAGATCTATTTGTTACAAATTAGTCTTCAGAATAAAAGCCCAGCAATCACTAAAGTGGGGTGCCATCGACCCTCATATTGCATACTGACCCCTAAATGACCCTCATCTCATAACTCAAAACGTCTGGGTAGGGATTCTTTTGAATATTCACCAGGGCTAAACTCTTTCAGTTGAGGAAAGGTTTAAGTGGACAGAGTGTTTACTGACTAGGTTGTGGATAGCCAGGGCTTGTTGTTCTTGTGCGAAAAGAGAACAAAATGAGCTCCTCTTGACAGAATTGGTGTTGACGCTGCAGGTATGTCTTTCATGACAACTTTATTAACATTAACATATTTCACCCCTGGCAACCAAGTCATTTTCCCTCACCTCATTAGGGTGTCTTTGTGTTTAAACTGAGATGTTTACCCAGTGTTGAAGTGAGTGTCCAGTAGATTAGGGGGGTTTACTACAACCAGACCTCATTTTCGGTTGTAAGGAGACCTACTCATGCTGCTAGAGACAAAGTGTTGACACTTTGCTCTTTCCTCTAATTGTGAATTTCTGCATGAGAGTGGGTTTGACGGCAAAAACATGCACCAAAGGTACTGTATGTTTTGTTTTGTAGTGTCACTGTATGTGTAAGCACAGTCTGTGTAGATGCGAGTAATTTTGACCAAAAGGTTTTGCAGGTCTTTCCAGCAGTCTTTCCGCACTTCCTCAGTGAGGAAAGGAGGACGTGGGGAGTCTGGGAAGATGTTCTTTGTGGCAGGGGCTAAAAGTGGAGGAGGGTCCGGAGGAGAGCGAAGGTGAAGTTTTGTTTGGAAACTCTCTAAGACACGTGTATACCATTTGATATAAAATACAATGTATTTGCAGAACATTGTCTGGGGATTACATACCTAAAACAGCGACTTTCTATGGAACTAGACAGTAGTGCAGTTTAGCAGGGTATGTTTATAACCAAGGGAACATTTTCTGTGTGTTCTGTGACACCCTCTTTGTTCATTTACATTTAGTCATTTAGCAGACGCTCTTATCCAGAGCGACTTACAGTAAGTACAGGGACATTCCCCCCGAGGCAAATAGGTTGAAGTGCCTTGCCCAAGGACACAACGTCATTTGCATGGCCAGGAATCGAACCAGCAACCTTCGGGTTACTAGCCTGATTCCCTAACCGCTTAGCCATCTGACTCCCTTGTTCTGTAACACAAAGCCGCAAATTACCGTCAGTGTGAAAATGACTTTCCTTCCTAACTTGGTACTCTCCATCTATGCATTACCAACAAGGCAATGGATAGATAACAAGCTGTAACAGCTGTAACATGTGGACTTTCTCTCCAATTCTTCTCAGATCAATCTACCAGAAGATTAGGGAGGTTGATGTCCTTGACAAGAAGAAGACAGTAACGGCTCTGAGTGCTGGTGAGGATCGGGCTATGTTCCTGGGCCTGGGGATGATCCTGTCCTCAGTCATGATGTACTTTGTGCTGTGCATCACTGTCCTGCGCGCATATGCAGATAGGTAACATATGACAGATACTGTTTTCCATCACCCCTCCTCACAAGCTTTGGAAATGTTGTCGTGTTGGTGTACCTAACATACATACATAGCCAAATGTACGTCTTTTCTTTTTGTTCGTCACGGACTGAAAAACAAAGCGTTTCTTAATTCAATCTTCACATAAACATTTAAAAGTGCCAAAATGGTTCATCGCATATTTATCTGAATTCCCCTTGTCTTATTTACTTTCACACAGCGTATGGACAGAGGAGAGTGTTTGCATTGTGCTTAACTCCACCATCGTCGCAGATGTGAACTGTTCCTACAGCTGTGGGTCAGACTGCTGGAGAGCCTCAAAATACCCTTGCCTGCAGATCTACGTCAGTGTCAACAACACAGGACGGGTCAGCCTCTTATCCCACAACGAGGAGACCCAGGAGGCCAACTCTGAGGTGCATAGCTTGGATACCCTCCCTGCCCTGATAGCAGGTGACCTGATAACATCCATAGATGTAGAGGTAGCTATGTGGTACCAGCACTCTAGATTAGGCATTTCACGCTGTTGGATGGGCTGTGCTGAGGTAGTCTAACGTCAAATGATGTCTTTGTTTTTCTTGCCAGTGTTTCTATGTGCCCAAGTGCCAAAAGGACAGCTCAGCCATGCACGCCATGACCGTGAACATCTCAGAGCGCTTGAAGGTGCACCAGCAGGTCCCCTGCTACTATGACCCCGGGGAGCAGCAGGGGAGCGTCCTCCTGTCACGGCTGTACGGTCGCAGTGCCGTCTTCCACTCCCTCTTCTGGCCCTCCTGCATGCTGACGGGGGGCACCCTCATCATCTTCATGGTCAAGCTTACACAGTACCTCTCCATTCTGAGTGAGGAGATTGGAAAAATCAAGAGGTGAAACCGGCTCGCTAGCTTGGGGAACCCCTTACTCGACCACCGCCTGACAGACACGGACATGAAAGGGATTGTTTTAACCAGATGACCCTTGGGCGGCGACCTCTTGTAACTTGTAGCTGAGACATTTAGGACAGCTGGGTTTGTCTCCTCTCACGAACTGTTTGAAATGTGAACTGAATGTTCTGGAAAGGACTATACTGTTTGTACTACCTCTGTTACTGGAACATAAGTCTTGCATGTTTAATCCAATCCACTTATTCAAAGTGAGGATTTTATAATTGGTTTGTTTACAGGGACTTAAGCACTCTGTTTGTAAAGTATTACATCACTTGGCATATTCGTGAGCATGTGCCTGTTATCTTATATAGACAACATTGTCAACCAAAATAGTGGACTGTTGAGAGAACATGATAGAGTTCACTTTCCAAAACGTTTTCCATGTTTACAGGAGATGACTGTTACCCTCTAACAAGATAAGCAAGTTTAAACTTACAAGTCCTGCTGACTGAGACTTTTTAGTGGTATGTAACATGGGGACAAATATGACTGTTTTATACAAGTTATGAGTAATCATGTAATAATTATTGAGTATTGATGTGTTATTATGCACATGCTGTAGTTTTGACATAGTAAGACTATCCTGTAAGTACATGCTGTAATACTTTAATATAATAAAATTTGCTGTCGTTTACATTTGTTCTTTAACACTGACACTCTCGAGGCACATGGCATGGCAGGCATTTTAGTTCTTTCTCTGCTGGAGAAATATTTTGCTTCTGACGTTGCAAAGGATTTCCAGTGATTTAAAATAGATTTTTATTGCTAAATATTTGACATTGACAGCTTCACTGCTGCCCCTTGTTACACGCGTGGAATCCTATTGAGGCGTGGCATTGCTGGGAAACATGGGACTGGAGTGGAATACAAAACACGTTTGACTGATTAACTTCAGATAAAAACTTTCCTACAATCTGGCTCCCTCTGCTGTGTGCAGCCTGTCATATCATAAAACGTGACCTGGTCCACACGCCTGCCCACATTCTACATGTATCCTAAAATGCAGATTCATCTTACATAACATAGCATATTTGTTTTAGTTAGAAGATTAAATCTTGATAATTTTAGTTAGCTAAATCAGACTCTTACCATACAAGTTACAGTATCAGTTTGACTGGCTTAATTTTTTTGCATTATTACAAAGACATATCAGTTTTTGCACTATTGTCATTCCATGAGGTCACTCTAAAAAGTTCAGCAGATTGCTGTCGCCCAGTTATAATCAGCCCCTAAAATATTTATGTACCGAACTATCCTATCATGTCAAAGCCCGTGCCGATGCGGGCGTTGCTGAATGGAAGCGGACGGTTCTTGTCTGGCCAGCCTCTAGTATAGATTTCCTCGTTTTAAGTCACTGTAGCCTCTGTCTGGTCACATCGCCTTTGGAAACGTACACGAACTGGTCATTTTACTGTAGAATGTATCAATAATATTCAATCTTATTTCTTTAATAAAATACTTGAGATGCATCTCTTGAACAATGCCTGCTTACACTTTGATTTGAAGACAGATCTCCGGTATCCCAGCTAGAAAGCGAGCGAGCGCCCAACGTTTTATGTACCATGTGAGGTACCGGAGTGCGTCGAGTACACCTAAACAATGTGTTTCAAACCGGCCACCCCAGACAGCAAGCGACTCGAGCTGTCCAAATGCAGTTGTTTGCCGTTGGAATTATGCGATACACAACAACAAGGAATTCTTCGAATAATGGTTAACAACGTTTTGTACAGCAAATAAACTGCTTAAAAACTTCAATGGATTAGCTACTGGAATGCAAGAAAT
The DNA here is from genome assembly GCF_021917145.1 of Hypomesus transpacificus. NCBI lineage: Eukaryota > Metazoa > Chordata > Actinopteri > Osmeriformes > Osmeridae > Hypomesus > Hypomesus transpacificus. The sequence goes on from NC_061069.1 coordinate 3,520,827, forward strand.
CTGGTAACGTAAGTAATCACAGGCTAGTTAGTAGTAGAAGAATTGGTATGAGTGTTGAACTCGCAGTAAGTGGACTAGGCTAGCTACAGTAGCTATCTCTTACTAGCAAAGATTCCGACCGGGGCAGCTAGCGTCAATGCTGCTCAGTCAGAGTAGTAGAGCTAACACTAGCAGGCTGCAATAGCTGTTAGTTAGCTAGTTAGCTATGGATTTTAGCTAACGCCAGATAAAGTTGCTGCTTTTAAGTGATATGTCAGTTTCTCAAATCAGCAATCCTCCTTCCCATTTTTTGAGTGAACCAATTAACAAATTAATTTATCTTGCTCACGTATAGTGCTACGTTTATGTTGTCATTTAGCTAGAGCTACAGTACCGTTGTGTATAGCTAGGCTAGCTCTGGCTAAGTAATTTTAACTGCAAGACAACAACATGGTTAGCTAGCTATCCAGCCACGATCGACTCTAGCATTCTGTATGTAGCAAGACCGGGAGGAGTCAGCAGCTAGCTTGCCTATGCTTTGCTAGTGATAGTAGACGGTTATCATTTGCTAGGATTATGCCGGTGTTTGTTTTACATGCAAGGGAAGTTAGTAACTTGAAAGCAACCGTTGTGTTTCAATCAATCCAATATAGCTTGCTTACTAAATCCTTACATGTCATAATGCCAGTTTACTAGCTAGCAACTACCTATCCGGTCATCACCCATATCTGCAGCAATGTAGTCAGCTAGTGAAAAGCTCGAGAGGCTCTATATGACAGCTATCAGAATTGCTACGAGTAAACAGTAGTTGGCTTTCTAGGTAATGTATTACTTCTAGGATAGTCAAAGGCAGCCAGAGACAGATTGAAATATGCATATTCTGAAAAAATTAAATCTGTAATCTGCTGTCAACACAATCAGTCCTTCTCCTCAACTGGTTCTGGAGTTCTCTCACTAATTCATATATTGCACAATCCTTTGATTTTCTCCAGGGTGTACACAATAACTCATAAAACTTCCTATGCATTCCCTGTAGATGTGTTTTAGCATCGTATGCTTCCATTATGTCTGTCCACATACGAAATGTCCATCAAAGGAATTGTGCATGATTATAAACGGGTCAGCGGTTCTTATGTCATTTTCTTTTTCCCTTTCTCTCTTCCCAGCAGGTCACCATTAATCGTCTGAATTACTAGCATTGTGTGTAGCAGACGGCCACCATGCCTCCCAGGCCGTCCTCGGGGGAGCTCTGGGGCATGCACTTGATGCCCCCGAGCATCCAGGTGGACTGTCTTCTACCCAACGGCATGCTCCTGACACTGGAGTGCCTGCGCGAAGCCACCCTCATCACGGTTAAACACGAACTGTTCAAAGAGGCCCGGAAGTACCCGCTGCACCACCTCCTGCAGGAGGAGACCTCCTACATCTTCATCAGCGTCACCCAGGAGGCCGAGCGAGAGGAGTTCTACGACGAGACGAGGAGACTGTGCGACCTCAGACTGTTTCAGCCCTTCCTCAAAGTCATCGAGCCGGTGGGCAACCGAGAGGAGAAAATTCTCAATCGGGAGATTGGTAAGGGGGGGGGGGGGGGGGGTGTTTTGTTGCCTAGACATGGTTACAGCGGCAGGCGTGTCGTAGATGCATGCTGTGTCACAGATGAAACGAAGCGCCTTCCTCGTACTTGAGTCGAGCTTCTTGGGATCTCTGTAAGCGCAGCAGCTTCTCGTCCCGGGGCGAAAAAGAAAAGGGCGATTCGGCGCAAAACAGCTTTGCAAAGTGTGTCGCATCTTGCCGTTTCAAAATAGAAACGTTACGACTCACGCCGATGTAAATGTGTCCGAAAAGGTTCCCGCTGTAAATGTCAGCACCAGCATCTTGAGCATGGTCCTTTTTGTTCCAACAGGTTTTGCCATTGGAATGCCTATATGTGAGTTTGATCTGGTCAAGGACTCGGAGGTGCAGGATTTCAGGAGGAACATACTGAACGTCTGCAAGGAGTCTGTAGACCTCCGAGACACTAATGGCTCCCACACGAGAGCCCTGTATGTTTACCCTCCCAATGTAGAATCGGGAGCAGAGCTGCCCAAGCACATCTTCAACAAGCTCGACAAAGGTAGGAATCCAGAACGCCCCAAGTTTTCAGGGATAGAATATGCATCGTTGGAATTTTGGACAGAACTTTATGTTCATGTTGTTTAAAGAGGTGGCCGTGAGCCAACACTTGCACTGATTCCAGAAGTGGGTGGCTGTCGATAGCTGTGTTACAATGTTTGCCTACATTTGACTGTGACGCCCACATCCCCCCCCCCACAGGCCAGATAATAGTAGTGATCTGGGTCATCGTGACGCCGAGCAACGACAAGCAGAAGTACACCCTGAAGATCAACCACGACTGCGTCCCCGAGCAGGTGATAGCCGAGGCCATCCGGAAGAAGACCCGCAGCATGCTGCTGTCCCACGAGCAGCTGAAGATGTGCGTCCAGGAGTACCAGGGCAAGTACATCCTCAAGGTGTGCGGTTGCGACGAGTACCTCCTGGAGAAGTACCCCCTCAGCCAGTACAAGGTGAGCTCTCGCCCCGTGGGGACAGGACGGCTGTTGATGACGATTGACACTGATGATAAGGGACAGAAGAGCGTTGCATACTCGGAAGGCCTACAGGAAGTCCCGATAGATTGATACTGCGACACAGGGCGACTCTCGGGCGCATTGTGACACGCTCTGCTTTCGGTTTGTTTGGGCAACAAAGGTGATTGTGCTGTCTACCTCTCTCTCTCCCTCCCTCCCCGCCCCTGCCAGTATGTGAGGAGTTGTATCATGCTGGGCAGGCTGCCTAACCTCATGTTGATGGCCAAGGACAGCCTGTACTCCCAGCTGCCCATAGACACCTTCACCATGCCGTCGTACGCTCGACGCATCTCCACCGCGACGCCGTACATGAACGGGGAAACGGCCACTAAGTCTCTGTGGACCATCAACGGCACGCTGCGGATACGGATCCTGTGCGCCACCTACGTCAACGTAAACATCAGGGACATCGACAAGGTAGGTCGAACGTCCTGTCGCAGAGCGCGTCGCGCCAAGGGCGCATTACTGAACCCAATGCGTCGGAGATGCCTCTTCGTCTGACACCGAGCTTCATCGAAGCCTGCTGGCTGCTGAGGTGTCCACATGTTTGAAATGTCAAATCCACTGGCCTCATTTCGTCTCTCCTACGCTGACTCCTGAGTGTTGTCGTGGTCACTGGTCTAGATCTATGTCCGGACGGGGATATACCACGGCGGAGAGCAGCTGTGTGACAACGTGAACACCCAGCGGGTGCCCTGCTCAAATCCCAGGTACCCCAACCCCAACCGTCCCACCAGTCTGCTCTTCTCACAGTCCGCGCTGATTGTCTGGAATGGATGTATGGTGGGGGGGACGGGACACACGACATTGTGGGCCTGTTTGATATGTGAAAGGTATTTATTTTGGGCCTTCCTGTGGTCCCAGGTGGAACGAGTGGCTGAACTACGACATGTACATTCCAGACATCCCTCGTGCGGCTCGTCTCTGTCTGTCTATCTGCTCTGTGAAGGGAAGGAAGGGGGCCAAAGAGGTGAGCAGTCCCTGCTGTAGTAACACTACATGGTTAAGCCGCTACTGCTGCAGTAACATTACATGGTTTAGTATCATGGAAGAATTTAGATGTATTTACTATTATAATACATTGGATTGTATTTGTAATGCGCCTTTCTTGCACTCAAAGGACTATTTGTGTTTACTAAGGGCCCACAAGAAATGTACTTGAAACATTGAACTTGACTTTGTAATACGAATTAAGAGATGACTTGCAATTATTTTTCCTTTTTATGGATTTAATCATGTTTGCCTTTTGTTTTGTTTGTTTTTGCTGTTTGCAAAGACAATACTTCTGGGTCACATAGCTGAAGGTTGTTTCTGGAAGGTCTCCTGACCTGTAATTACACGCTTCCCTCTTTCTGTGTCCTGGCAGGAGCACTGTCCTCTAGCCTGGGGGAACATCAACCTGTTTGACTACACCCACACTCTGGTGGCTGGGAAGATGGCCTTGAACCTGTGGCCCGTGCCCCACGGCCTGGAAGACCTGCTCAACCCCATAGGAGTCACAGGCTCCAACCCCAACAAGGTCAGGCTGACAGCTGCTGAAACACGCCCTGCTTACTGATACTCGCTGATACCCTGTCACATCTCTCAGACTCTGGTTTCCTGGCTTGCAAAGTTATTGCAAGCCAGATCTTTTCTAGGGTCCTTATTTTTCTTCACCTTTTTCATCTAAGTTTGTTTGCCTTAGTAGCTGACACCTTTTGATGCCGACACACGCATCATTGGGTTATATTGCCCATATAAAATATGATCGTATGACAGTCAGTAGCGAGCAGCCCAAGCACAGGCAGAGCTAACAATAAGCTGCCTGGATTTATCTAAGCCTCGTATGCAGTTATTAATGACTCATTGACACACTCATCTGACCTACTCTAAATAGTCTTGTCATTGTTGATATAAGCCCCTTAAGTAACCATTTCGCTGCTTCTGCGTACAGGAAACCCCTTGTTTGGAGCTGGAATTTGACCACTTCAGCAATCCAGTCAAGTTCCCAGACATGACCACCATAGAAGAGCACGCAAACAGGAACATATCCAGAGAACTCGGCTTCAACTATTCCCATAACGGGCTGGTAAGAAGGCCGCATGGTCGGATTTGACGCTTTCAAGCATCTAAAACGAGCCCGCTTCAGTCCTCTTCTGACTGACGAGCTGTGTATACTAACCCCGCCAGCACACAGTCAGCCCTACCGATGCTTGATGACGGCCCTGGAATGAGCACCAGTGTCATGTGTCTCGTTGTACAGAGTAACCGATTGGCTCGGGACAACCCCCTGACAGACAGTGACAACGAGCAGCTGCGTCTGGTGTGCAACAGAGACCCCCTGTCTGAGATCACAGAGCAGGAGAAGGACTTCCTGTGGAGGCACAGGTAATGCTCGCCAGCGTCATTGTCGTTGGCGCCTGGCTACCTGAGTAGGCCGAGGGAGGAGGAGTCTGATTTTGCAGACTCTCACCCTGGTCTTGTCTTTTTCTTAGACATTACTGTGTCAACATCCCCGAAATACTTCCCAAGATTCTCCTGGCGGTGAAGTGGAACTCCAGAGATGAAGTTGCACAGGTAGACAGTTTGGGATTTTGAACTGCTGATAGTTTCTTTTCGGAACAGCGGTCACACACGCCAAATATTTTCCTACAAAACCAGTTTAGCTGCCAATTGTGCATTTTGTGTTGTTGACGTATTTGATGATAATCCTGTGTTTTGTGGGGACTTCACAGATGTATTGTCTTCTGAAAGATTGGCCAGCTATTAAGCCAGAGCAAGCCATGGAGTTGCTAGATTGCAACTTCCCAGACCCAATGATTCGAGATTTCGCTGTGACGTGCCTTGAGAAATACTTAACAGACGACCGCCTCTCTCAATACCTCATCCAGCTGGTCCAGGTATCCCACTCCACCAAGCCCCTCCCCTCTTTATACACACAGACTGTATCTCTCAAAGAGAAGAACTGTCTGTCATAGTGGAGTCCTATCGGGCTCCATCTTCTCTGTGCTTGTGAATAGTTATTCTTTTTGGGTGTCTGTCCTCTAACTGCCCTCTGCTTGTCTGTTCCCAGGTTCTAAAGTATGAGCAGTATCTTGATAATCCTCTGGCCCGCTTCCTGCTGAAAAAGGCTTTGACCAATCAGCGTATAGGACATTTCTTCTTCTGGCATCTGAAGTGAGTGGAATTTTAAGCAATCATGTGGTGAAAGTTGATGGTTTGGCGTTACTGTAGAAGGTGGCTGGTCTTGCATTTATATTTGTTTACTTGGCATCCTACCTGTATCGAGTTTGATTCAAGGTCCTATGAAATGCCGATGACGAGGCATTTAATGAAAGGGGAATAGGGAAGGGGGGTTATGTTCAACCTTTTAAAATACTTAAGACCTTGCTGCTTCGCTAGGAGTGCCTGTAACAGATAATCAAAGGAGAATTCTCACGCACAAGTGCAAAGCGCTGGGGGAAGTCTTGGAGCGATTCCGTGGGCTCCAGCATCGCCCTCACCGTCCCTCCCCCTTTCTTTCTCCCCCCCCCCCCCCCCCCCCCCCCCCCCCCCGCCTTTGCACTTCAGGTCAGAGATGCACAACAAGACGGTGAGTCAGCGCTTCGGCCTGCTGCTGGAGTCCTACTGCAGGGCCTGCGGCATGTACCTGAAGCACCTGAGCCGGCAGGTGGAGGCCATGGAGAAGCTCATCAACCTCACAGACCTGCTGAAGCAGGAGAAGAAGGATGAAGCTCAGAAGGTAACCCCCACCACCACCACTGAACCCCCTCTTCGGGGCAGGGCTTTCTCTTTCTCTTACTCTCCTCAGACCACCGGGAATAGTCCACAAAGAAGCTTTTTGTTCCCCTGCTTTGACAACAGGCTTCCAACCTCAAGATGGATAGTGAGATTCTCCAGTCGTTAAACTCGGAAAAGCTTTTTGAAATGTTTTGGATAACCTGATGCCCTGCAGCTGTGTCAGGAGATGTGAAGGTGTGTTTGGTGCCTCTCAGGTTCAGATGAAGTTCCTGGTGGAGCAGATGAGGAGACCAGACTACATGGACGCACTGCAGAGCTTCACCTCGCCCCTGAACCCAGCCCACCAGCTCGGGAACCTCCGGTACCACCTCAGCCCCAGACAAATGGGAAAAACACCCTACAATGATAACTTACGATAACTACAATGATAACCTATGATAACTACAATGATAACGATCATTGTAGTACAGATTTAGTTAGATTTCATGATTTATTTTCTGGCCCTCTGACCTTTTTGGGTGGTCCGTGAAAGTTCACCCAGGGTATCGTTTTTGTGTCGCTTCACCGCAGCCTGGAGGAGTGTAGGATGATGTCATCGGCCAAGCGGCCCCTGTGGCTCAACTGGGAGAACCCGGACATGATGTCTGAGCTCCTCTTCCAGAGCAACGAGATCATCTTCAAGAATGGCGACGGTGAGTCCCAGCCCGTGCCCCCGCCTCGTCTCCACCCTCCTCATACGCCCAGTGGCCGCGCTTCCGCTCTCTCTTTCTCTCTTTCCTCTCTCTTTCTCTCTCCCCCCCTCTCTCGTTCCCACTCTACCGCTCCTCCGCAGCCCCCAAAGTGAACCCGCTAAGTGGCTTTGGCGTGCCGCCCTCACCGTTCCGAGAGCGCCCCCCCCCCGTTGTCGTCATCTGACGTTCGTTTTGTCCTTCCCCCTTCCCAGATCTGAGACAGGACATGCTGACGCTGCAGATCATCAGGATAATGGAGAACATCTGGCAGAACCAGGGGCTTGATCTCAGGTACGCCACCGGGGCCGCATGCAGCAGCGCCGGCACGCAGTGTGACTCGTCAACGATGCACTTCATGTCCCGTTTGTCATCGTCCCCCCCCCCCCCCCCCCCTTCCCGCTTGACAACAGCAGCTCCAGATCTGTAGCGAGCTGATCGGGTCATTAAACATTGAGCGCGTTTGCTCGGTTAAGGGCCGAGATCTAAGTTGTGGGTGGGTGTCGTCTGACATGGATACATGAGTCTATGTAGGCCAACTGATGAGTCAGGTTGCAGTTTGGAGGCCAGGGATAACCCCTTTGTTCGTGTCTGTGACAGTATACTGGATATAGATTTGTATTTTGGATCCTGATGTTTTGTATTTAATATCCAACGCCCTCAGCCTGTGTAGGAATTGGTTGCAGTAGCCAAGGATATTGGACAAAATAAACCAGCTGGTTGCTATTAATTTGAATTCAATTTTAGGCCCAATAGAGCACTGACGCAGGTAGTTTGGACTTCTGCATCACCAAGACTGACCCGACCAGAACAGGAGTAGACGCCTGCGAACCCCCATCCAAAATACAATGATAACTTACGATAACTACAATGATAACCTATGATAACTGCAATGATAACGCTCAGGATACGGTCGTAGCACTGTGTAGCGTCAGCCTAGCAGGCTGCCCTTCAGTGCAGTGATCCCTCCGTCCCTGGTGCTGTGTGCTAGGATGCTGCCGTACGGCTGCCTGTCCATCGGCGACTGCGTGGGCCTCATCGAGGTGGTGAGGAACTCCCACACCATCATGCAGATCCAGTGTAAAGGAGGCCTGAAGGGGGCGCTGCAGTTCAACAGCCACACTCTGCACCAGTGGCTCAAGGACAAGAACAAGGGAGAGATGTGAGTGGACTTCCTCAGACCAGAACCGCCCTGCAGTTTATGTGTGTGTGTGGGGGGGGGGGGGGTATTGGAACTCAAACAGATTTTCGGAATTGGTTTTGCTGCACTGTCCCCGCCCAGCTGTTTCAGCTGGGAGGCGTCTGTTAACTGTTAACGCCGGTGTTTCCTGAACCCGTCGCTAGGTACGACCAGGCCATCGATCTGTTCACGCGGTCGTGTGCCGGCTACTGTGTGGCCACCTTCATCCTGGGGATCGGAGACAGACACAACAGCAACATCATGGTCAAAGAGGACGGACAGGTGAGGCGGCACGTCCGCTGGCGTTTATGACCCGTGGCTCTTCCTCGTTTCGAGCCGAGCTTTATCGCCCCCCCCCCCCCCCCCCCCCCCCCCCCCCCTCCCGTGTGCTCTCTGTCCTCCTCACAGCTGTTCCACATCGACTTTGGTCATTTCCTGGATCACAAGAAGAAGAAGTTTGGGTACAAGAGAGAGCGGGTGCCCTTCGTGCTGACGCAGGATTTTCTGATCGTGATCAGCAAAGGGACACAGGAGTGCACCAAGACCCGGGAGTTTGAGAGGTAGCCATTTTGGTTTGTTTCGCGTCCGATGGTTCCCGTAGAGCAGCCAACCCCAATTAGCGGCCCGTGGGCCAGATCCGGCCCGCAAGAGCCAAATGTCTGGCCCGCACTGACAGCTTTAACTCTATTCATGCTGTTTGAATGCAAACTACCCAGAAAAATCTGACCTTCGCAAAAAGAAATTGCAAGTATAATAACATCATACAAGCACTCAGTTTTAACTATGTGTAAAACAACATTGGCACAAGAGAGCGCAACAGCTGCCTCATTACACGTTTCTTGAAAGCTTGCAAGAGCTAAGAAGCCATTTGCCGATGCCGAGTTAATGATAATATGTCCAATAGACATGGATGGCTGCCAAAGTTTTAAACCAATTTCAAACCAAAAAAATCTAAATAAAGGTTGTTGAGCTGTTAAACAAGTCTGCTCACACGGCAACCAGAAGAGTCAAAGTTTTAGCGGCAGATTGTTTTTTCCAGTCCAAGGACCAATTTGAGGAAAACTGAAGCATTCTCACTAGCTATAGACTCGACCTGTGACCAAACCAACATGGACCAGCTGTCTGTTGTGTTTGCTGGACTTTTTGTTTGCTGACTGTTTGCACAGAATATGCTCCAGGGGAATTTCATAATGAAATTGTTGGTTTTAGACTAATTTTGTTTCAAGAGTAGCAACAGTAGCTACTAATAGTGATACATTTATAAAATAGTGATTAAATCATAATAGAAGTAACATCTGTGCATAAAACTGACAAAAAAACTAAACATGTTGGCCCTTGGCTTGGCATGCCTGACCAAATTTGGCCCTTTTGGAAATCTAATTGGGGAACCCTGCCGTAGAGGAAAGATTCCTCCTGGTGGGAACAGACTTCATAAACGAAACCAAATAGTCAAATTCTGGGAGCACCCTTATATGGATTCCAAAAGGCCTGACTCTCATTTATTGACCACCACTCCTCCTTCCTAACTTCCTTCATCCCTCCCTCCTTCCCTCCCGTCAGGTTCCAGGAGATGTGCTACAAGGCCTACCTGGCCATCCGTCAGCACGCCAACCTCTTCATCAACCTGTTCTCCATGATGCTGGGCTCGGGCATGCCCGAGCTGCAGAGCTTCGACGACATCGCCTACATCCGGAAGACCCTGGCCCTGGACAAGACGGAGCAGGAAGCCCTGGACTACTTCATGAAGCAGATGAACGACGCTCACCACGGGGGCTGGACCACCAAGATGGACTGGATCTTCCACACCATCCGCCAGCACGCCATGAACTGAGGCGGGAGGGGAGGAGGGTGTCTGGGGGTGGTGGGAGGGTTTATGCCCATCCCACACCTGGGCCCTGGGCACCTGCTCGCGATGAACTGTGAGAGCAGGGTGGACCTTCGCTGGCTCTGGGGAGGATTTTCCATGCTGGAGTCAGACGGAGGTAATGTCATGGATGGGCCCGGCCTCGCCCTTCTCCCCCCCCCCCCCCCCCGCTATGAGCCAAGAGAACATGTCGTCGTCTACATGGTAAGGAGCTGAAAAGGCAGAGCATCGCTCACTTTTTCGGAACCTCTACGAACGGGCCGAGAGCGTCGGGGGGGGGGGGGGTCACGGCGTGGCGACGAGCCGCCTTAGGAACGGAACTATCGTGCAATCCCTAGAAGCTCTCCACCATCGTCCTCCTCTCCCTGTCCCGCGAGGTCGACCCCGGAGAGCAGAACAACCGTGACGCAAACACCCGCTTTGTACGCCACCTCTGACTGTGTCGAGCGTGACTCGGCGTCTTGAGATTTTGTATAGAGGTATCCATAGTCTCACATGCATACAGTGCACATATTATTCCTTTTGAGATCCTTATTCTTTTTTCTACTGAGCCAAAGTACTAAATACCCCCCCCCCCCCCCACTACATCTCACTCATCAGTCTTATTGTAAGAGAGTCACTACGATCCCAAGTCCCACGTTTGTCTCGCGTCGCACTGATGTCTGCAGTATTTGTGTTGTTTTCCCTTTGTTTGTCTTGTCCATCAGTATTACTTTTTTGGGCGTGTCGTAAGGTTATGGCACTCACAAGCTGCCGTCCATCTCCCTCGGTTGGATTCAACATGAAATGACTCGTCAAGGAAGCCCGGGTGAACGCCACGTTGAATGCGTCGGCTTTCTCAGTTATTCGGTTTTGCGATTTTTTTCTTCTTTTAGAAAGGGAAAAGGGTGTGAGATTTTGCTGTTACACTATGCAATTGTGATCTTTGTGTACTGTGCTTTTGAAACACATTTTTCTTTCAGTGTAAAGAAGCCATTTGAAGATTCAGAGCAGACATGTAGGTACATGGCTTCAAAGGTGTTCAAAATTTTGTACAGACAGTACAAGACATGCACAGTTATGCACTGTAACAGTATATCACCCATTTCGTTTAAACAGGGTGACTCTGCAAGAACTGTGAAAAGTCATATTTTGACGTCACCTTTCAAACGGACAGGAAAGGCTGTGTGCAGCTTAAAGACTCAATCTGAAGAACATTTAGCCAGCCTGTGCGTTTATAAAAACCATTATTTAGCATTATGAGTTTTTTGTGTGTGAATTTGCTTCTGTTGATTTTCCTATAACTCCACTCAGCTCATCATGGTACATACAGACCTCAGCCTAATGTTAAACATACAATCCTAAATTGTGAAAGATCTATCAACAACAACAACAACAAAAAAGTGTAACTGAAGTGAATTTGTGTTTTTCTTTTGTTTACACTTCCGAGTGTCCTTCTGTTTGGTGTGACATGGATCCTGTAGTTTGTTTACTGCATAGAGAAACATAGGTGGTCTGTAACCAAAATGAAACTGTAGGGCGGTGTCCTGGCCACAGATGAAATCATGTGCAGTGTACCCAGGTGTTGTTTGGATCGTTTGGTCCCAGGAAGAGCACTTGGCCCTATATGGCTCCAGGAAACACCCCCTTGCACTATGCATGTGTTTCTGTACAGGTTACAGACCTTTGGGGCGGAGCCCGTTCAAAAGAAGTCACCCCCCCCCCCCCCTCAACCCACCCGTTCCCATTGGCTACACTATGACAAGCCATCTTCATGTCTGTTTTTTCCTTTTTTACGTGTTTTTTTTGTTTTTGTTGTCTTTCTACATATGCATGAGGTCCTTGGAATATCCTTAGTTTGGCCTAATGTTGTTTACTTGAATTTTATGTCAAATGACCTCGTTACTTGTACAACAAAATGATGAAGGCAACACATCCTGATATTATTACACATGCTAATGCTTTCCTTGAATAACTCTAGAGGTAATATATTTTTGTATTCTAAATATAGACAAATTTAAACTATTATCGCTAACCAAAAAATAGTGCAATTATGCATTACAATACATCCCTTTTACACCCAAGTAGACAGCTTCCAGTGGTTGAAGGGATGTGGATGATTAAGTGATGAGCGAATGAAGGAGAAGAAAATGAGGAATGGTAGGAGAAGTGGGTGTTGTGTGAGGCCTGGAAGTAAGGCTCTTGCACTCTGTGGTTCAAGTCTGTAAGCACAATGACGAGAAGCAACCCTGCATGTCTTTTGAAAGCCTAATTAATGTTATCTACTCATTTGTAAATATCATTGGCCTTTTAGAATACCCTTGTTACTCATATTCATACATTTTACTATGGCTGGGGAGAACCTGAACTCATTCATTCACTGTACTGCAAAATAAAGAGGTTTCTCAGTCTTAAATCTAGTAGTAATAGTAGTAATGTTGAAATTTTTTATTGTTTTTGTTCAGATACATTTCTTGATTCCTATTCGTTTCTCAATAGGTGAGCAGCCATTTTGTACTCTACTCAATACAAGACCAATAATGGTTACAGTCTACAACGAGGAGCTGATTACCACAAAAAACTGAAGGATATCCTCTGTTAGCCGGCTCCAATTCGAGGGTACTCTGGGTATTGTATCCACTCCCTTGTCAGCATCAGGTCACTTCTCTTCGTCGTCTTGCATGGGGGAGTGTCCGGATCTGTGGTTAAGGACCTGGTAGAGCTTTCCCCGGGTGTGTGTGGAGGTCTGCCTGCCCTCCACCTGCCCTCTGCCCTGCAGCTCAGAGCACAGGAGGTCCAGACGCTGATTGAGCTTCACCAGCACCACCAGCAGAGTCCCACCAGCCAGCATCAGGCACGGCCACAGCAGAGAGAACAGGGCCTGTCTCAGGGTGTGCTGCCTGGTCAAGATGGCGTCCTCGGGGTAGCGTCCAGGGTTGGTGAGGCACGTCAGAGAGTTCCCCAGCTCACGCAGCTCCTCCAAATAGCTCTTGATGTTGTGCACTTCGCTTTCGAGTTCTTTTCTGTCTCGCTGGCATTTGGGAACGTAGAAACACTGTGGGATGAGAAGACGGCACACACCAACAGATCTAAAACGGGTGTCACGACAACAGCTTTCCTGCAAGGACGACCACGCCTATATTTGGGTTCACTGTACCAGTGGATTGAGGAGAACTGACTCTTCATCGTAGTGGAAGTGAGCCTTCTGTCCAGACTGGGTGATGTTGACGAGAACCCTGAGACATGGAGCCATGCTCACTCCTCGACAGTCCACCCACTCCTCCAGAACGTCCGACTGGACCAGGGAGCAGTTGGCCTCCTCGTCCCAGTGACTGGCAGTGACAAGCCGTTTCAGCAAAACATCAAATCAGTGGTGAAGATTTGGTGTGATTTACTTTTTGGGCTGACTTGGACACATCTTACCTGTTGAGGTAGGGTTTCACATAGATGATCCCCACTACGAAGAACATCAACACAGCAAAGGCCATCATGGCGAAGGCCAGCAGAACAGCTCTGTCTTCCCCGACACTGGACACTGTCATCTGGGACTTGGCTTTCTCTCCTTCCCTCCCTGCCAGGTCCTGTGCTGCCCCTGTGTGGAGGACCTCCCTGTGTCACACACAAACAGGGCAAGTCATCCGGCTCCACCCTTCTTTGCTCATCCCTGGAACTCATCCTAACCAAAGAACGGTCACTGAGTTCCATAGCCAGGAGGCAGTGTCTGCATCTCTTGTCTGTCTCAGACCCTAACGCATCCATTCCAGCAGTGGCCTTGTAGCTTACCTTGTCTGTCGCCTGCGAGCGCCCTGCAGGTTGATGTTGATGGGGATGCTAAAGGACTTCCGCGGGGAGGCTGTGTTCAGGAGCATCCCAGCCTGTTGACTCAAAATCCTCAGCAGTGAGTCTCACACATAGCAATCGTGTTCAGCCAATACAACTATGTTGCTTTTGACCTGTTTGTCACACGGTCTTAGAGACAAGTCTATAGCATTCTGTCTTATCTGCCACCCTATAATGAAGTCCAATGACTAAACAAACAGGGTGGCAAATACAGCAGCATGCAATTCCCTCTTGTTTACCATGGCTCAAAGGTGAGTGAGAACATCCTCCTCTCTAAGCACAGGGGTTTCTATAGAAACCGCCACAGGTGAGCCAGGTAAGATGCAATTAAGCTCCAACTGAACCTCAGGAGGCCAGACCATGTCATGTGGAAACGTGTCATTCAGCTCGGTAATATATTCACATTCATTAAGAAGAACATCCAAATCATTAGTCTGATAGTTTCATTTGGACTATTCAACGATTAATGATTTCCTAAACCATTTCATCGATAAAGTGCCAGAACCTGCTGAGGGGCAAATAGTAGAAGTAGGAGAGTCTCATTTTTTCATTGCCCCAATAAAATACCTGAGTGCAGAGTGCAAACACACACACATACAGTACACTAAACACACCCAAAAGGATGTACTCTGCAAAGTCTGTTTTCTGTCATTCTGGATGTGGTTGGAGGACTGCCTGTGGCTCTGCATTCTCACACCTCATCATTTGAACATTCGGAAATTGTAAATATAAGTTTAAGAAATCTATTATTCATGCGTTTTCTTTCCCCAAACATTTTTTATTATTCATGATGTGTTGATTATGAGAAAATGAAACATGGAGGTATTAACTCAGTGTCACATATACCCTTAGGTAAGGCAGCCACTGCCAGCCTGTTATGCTAAGTACTACACAAAGACTCAAACACATTATTCATAAATACTTGAGAAGAGTAAGGGTTATACAAGTATAATGTCCTCTGTTCAACACTTTATTTTAGCCAGTAAATAGTTTTAGTTTTCCATAAAACATTTTCTTTGCTCGTTGTAACAAACCAGATAATGTTCTTTAGTTCCAATGCTCGAATGGCTACAAAATAATGTAGACCAAAAAAGGTGAGAAGTGAACACAAGTGACATCACCAACTTTCACCCCCTCTCTTTACCATGAATGAGAAATGAGGCCTGTAGTGTAGGCTTTTGAGTAGTGTGAAAATCAACCATTGGTGTGTAATGCGAGCTGACGAGATTAATAATATATAATACTTGGAGTAGGCCCACTGGGTTGCCTAGCCTTGTAACATAAGATATTTCTCTGGCTGACGAATGTTACAGACTTATCTGTGTGGACCGGTGGCGTCTTTATTCTAAAAATAAGCTTGCACTTCTCAACACAAACGGCATTTTATTCGTTAAAAAGCGATTAAAGGTTACAGCATTAGGTACACGAGTTTCGATAATCGTCCATCATCTTCGCACGATTGGCAGCGGTTCAGGTAGGCAAAATACAAACTACCTTTAATAATGGTCAACCCTTATATAATGTTAGTTATCATATCTGCCATACAAAATGTATTTCCTAAAATACAGTGGAGGATATTCCAGTGATTACTCGGGGAAGCAAGCATAATTGGACGCATCGGGTCTCTTATTTGATAAGTGCATCCTCAAACAAAGTCGGAAACTTGAGAACATGTGGAGGCAAAAGTTGCTTAACACCGAAAACAGAGTCATGGATAATCTTAAGAAAAGAAATGCAACCTTTCTCACAATTGGACTGATATTTCTACTCAGTGGTATTGAGTATGGTAAGTTCATTTAAACTCTGCTGTTATTTAGACTGAGCTGAATGGAGGATCAATGCCAGAATAACTTTTAATTCAACCATTATTCTGAGCCCATACACCATCTCTCTCTCTCTCTCTCTCTCTCTCTCTCTCTCTCTCTCTCTCTCTCTCTCTCTCTCTCTCTCTCTCTCTCTCTCTCTCTCTCTCTCTCTCTCTCTCTCTCTCTCTCTCTCTCTCTCACTGAAGACACTGAAAAGGTTTCTCTCCTGTGTGTGTTCTCTCTCTGTGTCTCTCTCTCTGTCTGTAACTGTCTCTCTCACTCTCACTCACTTTTTTTTGTCTATGTTCCATTCTAGCTGTAATTCTCCCTACAATATGGAGATACTTGCAGATCCTGGAGGCCCCCCCTTATTTTCTGGGTCTGGGTCTCTCTGCCTTCAGCCTGAGTGGACTGCTCACAGGTCCCCTCTTTGGGCTCTGGTCAGACCGAACGAGAACTACAAAGTCCATAATCCTTTTCGCCAATGTATTTGAGATAGTTGGTGAGCAATCGTATAATTATCCCAAATCACATTACATCTCACCACATGACAGAGTATGAATGCTGTCATCATGAAGTTAATTAAATACTCTTGCTGTTAGAGTGCACATAAACACTTATACAAACAGAAGAATATAAAAAAAGTTTACATTTCTTGATGAAGTGTCTCCACTAAAAATACATTTCATATTTGGAATATACTTCCTGAATTAGCTTTTATAACTAGTCTTTTATGAAGAGCTTCTAGCAAAATGAAACTCAAAATGCACTGGGAATAGCTTCAGCTGCATTCACTCATGATATTCATTTCTAGGGTACAGTTATGCCTTCCAGCCTTATTTAAATGGGAACTATTATCTGTCTCCTAGGTAACTTCATGTATTTCATGGGATACTCAAAATGGATGCTGTTGTGCAGTCGGCTTGTAGCAGGTGATAGTCATCCACCCTGACAGTTTCAATGAATTTCTCCAATTTCCCGAAACGTGAAATAGGACTCTGATTGAATGTTTGCGATGCCTCCCAGGTATTGGTGCTGGAGCAGGCTCCTCCATCTTCAGCTTCCTGACACGAAGCACGCGTCCAGAGGAGCGCGCTGGTGTCTTTGCTGCCATCATGGCTTGTCGCCAGGCCGGACTCCTCATTGGTCAGTTATTTGGGGGGGGCGCCAAGATGGTCTCTGAGCTTATTACCACATAGAGAAACAACTCATATATTACCACCTCTGTCTTCACAGGGCCAGCTTTCAACCTCTTCCTGCGTTTGTGCGACTTTAAGCTGGGGCCGTTTGTGGTGAACAAGTACACCTCACCTGGGGTAACACCACCCAGATAGTCTCTCAGCACAGGTTTACACATAAAGCCTCATTACTGCCAGCCATTACACTCACCAACACAGAATACCTGTCACTGTTTGGCCTTGAGCAGGGGATGCGTAGAATTAATTCAACAAATGACGGTTAAATGAAAAATGGGATTCTCCTTTTTCTTCACATCCTTCAAATATATCATCCTCAGAGTGTTTGAAATGGTTTGCGCACTGGGTGTCTGGGATGCAGGGATGACTCATGGAGGTCATTTCAGGACATGTTTAGACGTATGTTGAATGAGATTTACTCCCCCCCACTCACAGATCTTCATGTGTCTGATGTGGATCTTGCTCCAGTTTGTGGTCCTGGCTATGTACTGGGACGTGCCACCTCTCAACTCTGAAGAGGAGGGTCTGATGGTGGTGGAGCTGACGGACGACGAGAGGGAGCTCTTGGTCGACCCCGAAGACGCCCTGGACGCCTACGGCGCCGTTCATCCCGACCAATCGGAGACCGCCATCTCCTCTGAGATCCAGCCTTTCCAGGACACGTCCCAGTGTCCCCCGTCTCCTCCTCCCTCCCCCCTTCCGTCGACAGGTCCGGCCCTCGGCAACCCTTTCAAGAACTTCAGTGCTAGCAGAGGTGTGAGGCAGGGTGTGCAGCGTGGCTGTTTCCAAGTGTGTGTCAGCTTGTCCACACATCCTGCACTGTGTGCAGGTGGGAGGAGGTGACGCTGCAGACGTGGACATGCTCTGGAATCAATTACCTTTCCCCGCGGTGTCTGTCACACTGTGGTATACACTTGGCAAATGTGTGTGTGTGTGTGTGTAAGAGAGACATTGTGAGAGAGAACGCGCGCAAAAAAAGAACGATTCCTCATTTGTTTGAGTGCTTTTCCCACCCATGTCAGATCCTATTTCCCCTTCATGGATTGGACTTGTGTGTTGTCTTGTGGGTTTTTCCTTGTGTGTCAGGTGTCATACTGGATTTGTGTCATGTTGTGTAAGGTGAAAGCGGAGCATGTGTGTGTATTGATTAAATCAGTTTGTTATGCGTGGGGGAGTGTGTACATGGCAGATCTTCTCTATTGATTCTCTCGCTCACAGAGTGAGTGACAGCTGAGCGTGTGTGCAACCTCTGTACAGGCTCCTCCTGGACCTGGGCTGATTACTGTGGCTGGAACTGAGACAGAATTGGAGATGTAGAAAACATCTTTTATCAGTGATTCTGCCCCCGTATGTGCTCTTTTTGAAGAGATGGAAGCTGACGAGTGCAGTATTTGTTGTGAGCAGTAGAGGATAATGGATTATTCCTGTTCTCCGAGGTTTTGAGGAAGGTAGATGTAGAGAGGGCGAGATTAAACTTTTATGGATTCACTTTTTGTGTCCTTCTCTTGTCAGGTGTGATAGCTATTAGCGTTCCACAACGTTTTTTTCTCTCCCTCCCTCCCTCCCTCTTTCTTCTCTCTCTCTCTCTCTCTCTCTCTCTCTCTCTCTCTCTCTCTCTCTCTCTCTCTCTCTCTCTCTCTCTCTCCATCTCTCTCTCTCTCTCTCTCTCCATCTCTCTCTCTCTCTCTCTCTCTCTCTCTCTCTCTCTCTCTCTCTCTCTCTCTCTCTCTCTCTCTCTCTCTCTCTGTCTCTCTCGCTCTCTCTCTCTCTCCATCTCTCTCTCTCTGTCTCTCTCTCTGTCTATGTCTCTCAGAGTTTTTGAGGGAGGAAGTGGTGGTGCTCCTCACAGCTCAGTTCATCACTCTCTTCAACCAGACTGCACTAGAGGTGAGACCATGTTCACCTAACCCAGACACCATCCTGGAGACAGTATATTTCTGCTCCAGGCCCACTCCCCTTGTACCAGATGTCCCCCCCGATCCTGATGTGCTGTTCCTCTCCCTCCCCCAGACCATGGTGACCCCTCTGACCCAACGCTGCTTCAGCTTTGGCGAGCTGGGGAACAGCCTGATGTACGGTCTGTGCGGTGTGGAGGTCATCCTGGGCTTCTTCTTCGTGCGCTGGCTCAGCGGCCAGGTGTCGGACCGCGCCGTGCAAGCCGCCGGCCTGGTCATCTGCAGCACCGCCTGCGTCTGGTGCCTCATCTTCCTGGCCGACCCACAGGGTGAGGCGGGGCTGGTCACTCTGCCTCCGCACAGCGCCGCAGTAGGAGGGGGAGGGGGGACGGAGGTCTGGTCACACACAGACACAGACACGCGCACATTTGCTTTCAATGTTCACTGAGTTTGTGTTTAGGATTACAAGGTGTAGTAGGGGGGGGAGTGAGCACACACCGCACACAAACGTACCAGCTCTCGACCTTCACTGACTTTGTGTTTGTGATCTGTTTCCATATGCGCGTCATGCAGTTGTTTTCTATTCAGTAGATCCCCAGGGGTCATTTGGGACACAGGGTCCTGCCAGCCGCACATATGACAGAGCGTGTTCCCCCCCCGCAGGCGGTTACTCCTGGGAGATGACAGAGTTCATCATCGGGGTGTTCCTGCAGCTGCTGGGTCTCCCCTTCGTTGCTGTGTCCCAGGTGTCCCTGTTCTCCAAAGTCACAGCTGAAAAAACACAAGGTAGACATATGTGTGCTCTGAAGTTGCCTGTGAAATATGACCTTCTTCTTTCTCGGTCAAGTGTAGTTTAGTTGGTCATGTTATAACATTGAAAAATGTTCATGTTGAATTCAGTTTTTATTCTTCGGGATAAAGTGTGTGTGTGCGCTTGATTTGAGGCTTCAGTCAGGGTGTGCGGCGCTCTGTTGGGGGGCTGGCCACCATCCTGGGGCCTCTGTGGGCAGGTGGGCTGACTGGTAACCTGTACCTGATGCTCGGGCTGATGCTGGCTCTGCTCATCATGATCACCGTAAGTGGCCGACATTCTACACTTCCATGCACGTGTAACGAACAATCAACAGAACTCAATATCGTACACCACAATCAGGAACTGAATTTCTCTGTCCATGGACTCGGCCTCCCCATTCATCCACGTCTCTGTGAAAGTGGATTCTAATATGGTTCTGCCCTTCAAACTCTGATGGTGATGATGGGGCCTGTGTCCCAGGTCATGACTGCGTTGTCCTACAGTCGTCTGGTGGAGCCCAAGGTGGTGCAGCATGCCCAGAGCTTCGACAGCGGGGGTCAGAGCTGACCCCGCTCCGCCCTGATGGACAGCCGTGGTCAGAGGGAAGGAAGGGTCCCCCGATTGGCCGACTGAAAGGTTAAAGGTACATTGTACACTGACGGGACGTGTATGTCAAATGAAATATAGGAATGCAACCCAAGTACGTAGTTTGCTCTGTGTGTGTTGTAGATAGTATTTTGTATGGTGTACTGTTTATAGAGTTATATACAGTGTATGTATATACATTTTTGTATATCATTCATAATATTGTTTTAACAGTACTCAAGGGGGCGCCCGGTTGCGCTGTTTGAAACATAACCAGTGATGTAATTGAAGTTGAACGGATCTGCAGTCGAACAACTATTTATAGTGCAAGTGTTAATGGGAGAACATTTGTCTTTTCGTACCAATGTAAGTTTGTACCAATACTCCCTTCCCCCCTCTGCCTTTGTTGTCCGAGTAACAACTGATCCAAAAAGACTACAATAGGAGAGTGTCAGGCAAGGAGTTGATCAGTGCAACCAATGTTTTGTCGTCAAATTTTTTAATGAAATTTGAACCTGTCATCCATGTGAAAATAAATGAGTCATGATCAGGTTTTGATCTCCTATGGCACCGTGTATTTGGTATTTTTCTGCGACAATCAAGCTTCTGAGATTTGCGGCCTTGTCGTGTGATGAAAAGTCCACAGCGATCCAGCTGGTAACACACATCCGCCACTAGAGAGCACTGTGCTATTCTGAGCGACAGCGCAAAGCCCAGAGCATCATCAGAGACATTTACATCAGCTTCACACCCAGGGTTCCCAGACAGTGTACAGACATTTACATTGAGTCATTCAGCAGACGCTCTTATCCAGAGTGACTTACAGTAAGTACAGGGACATTCCCCCGAGGCAAGTAGGGTGAAGTGCCTTGCCCAAGGACACAACGTCATTTGCACAGCCGGAATCGAACCGACAACCTTCTGATTAATAGCCCGATTCCCTAACCGCTCAGCCATCTGACACACCTGAAGATACAGAAGGAGTAACCTTTGCAATGTTAAACGCTCTCTTTAGCTTCGGTCAGGAGGTTCATGTATGGCATTAAAAACTCAACCCAATCTCAGATGTAGGCATATTTGAGAGCACATTAAAGCAGCGTAATCAAAAACCGTGACATTCAAGGGAGAGAAAAGGAAGAACACTGAATGAGGTCAAATCTTTAAAAAGTTAACCAGAACTGTCTTGTCAGCATCAGTTCCGTAAGACGGGTTAAAATAAAAATGGACCCCAGTTTTAGTTTTAGCCCCTTGAAATAATTCACGAGTACAAATAATAGGTCTTTCTCCGAAGCGTCTGAGTGCAGTTTTGCTTTGCACTCAGAAGGACAGGCAAGAGAGTTGCAGCTGCTGCATTTAGACCTTTAAGGGTTGGTACACAGGTGTCCAATCCTCATGTTTGTCATCCGATCCATCGGGGTGTTTCTGCTTTGATTCCGTACCAATCTGAACTGGCGGCAAACCCCCGTGAGGTATGAAGATAGAGAAGTCCTTGTCCCTGTGTCCATATGTTAAACACACTCTAGGGAGATCACAACAGCATGAAATGTTAAACGTACATGGAAGCATCACTTAATGATTTGGACAGGAGCTGAGGTTTCTAACTGCTGAAAGGAATCTTGTGGTATCAGACCCTGGGAATGCAGAACAGGAAAGAACAAAGTCTTAGAGGACTTGCAATACCACTTGTACATGTTAGTGCCACTCGGTACAATGGATGCAAAGCGTGTGTTACCAGTACATTGCAGAGGAAGCACCATCATCATAAACATACAGCTTTTCAAACGGTACTCAACATGTATTTCGCTGTTATTAGTAAGTCTGAAATAGTTCAACTTCAATTGCCGGTTTCATGAAAATGACTTTAAACTGGCTATCTGCATGTTATCAAGTGAAGTAATGCAAGCGTCTAGACTAAGTATGTCAAATAAATCTCCTTAGCCAATCAACTATAAAAGTAAATTAACTTTTAGGCATCTGACAAAAACAAAGGTGACGTGTTTGCAAGAATAACAGCCCAGAATTTGACTGGAGCCAATATATAACAATTATCTATCTGGCCAACCAGTGGCAGGCTGGTGGTTTCTCTTCCTGATCATATTAGCTGTGTTGGGGGAGGCTGTTAATGGTCCGTGGATGATGGATGAGTTTAAGTCAGACGAGAAATATGAAGGCACCCAAATCAGGCCAGATATATTCTTTCCAAAACTCATTTCAGACCTGCTATGTTTGGCAGATAATGGAAGGTGTGTTTTTAAGAGATTTCCTTTATAGGAAAGTGTTAAAATGAATTTGTCTTCCTTTCTTTCCAGGGTTTAGAATGTGCATTAAATGCTTTGAAATAGATATCAGCATTTCCATTCTTCTTTGACAAGGAGAGGCTACTGGTTTTCTGTACTTGTTGCTTTTCATGTGGAGGTTCTCATAATATGTCAGTGTCAAACTTAGGTTTTACAACTATAAACCAAGTCTAGTACAGTAAGTTCACACTCAATTGTTAATGAAGGTGCTTCTGACCACTGAAAATGCTTTTAAATCTAGGGCTGGGGTTTCTGGGAAACAGGCCCATTCGAAGGTTTTGATGATCTGTATTTGTAAGTCTACCATGGAGAAGTGCTGTTTCTTTGATGATGTTGAGATGCCAGCAGGGTGATACGCAGACGCACATGTCTAAAGAGAACAAGGGATAGTAGGAATTCAATAGAAGAAGACACTGGCTCATGGCTTAGAATCAATGAACACAAACCACATCTTTACATGCCCTACCTCATAAGCCGCTCGAGTTTTAAACGTGTCAGCCAAATGAATTTAACATCCAAAACAGGGGGAGCTGGCAGGAAAGCAAATTATTCTATTTATTCTCGGTGACGTCAATGCACTAGGGGGGCTTAGACAGCAGCTAGAGATATGAAGCGAGGCCAGTTGAATTAGTTATCCCTAGCCGGAGCTCCGCCATTATGATTTTGTATTCTGCGGCGTGTGGCCTCAGATATATTGAATCCATCGCCTCCACCTACACCAGCCCTCCACCCCCACACTCAGATCTCGGTGAGACAAATCCTCTCGAGAGATAGTCGTCAGCAATTGGATTGGAGGCTTGGCTCGTGGATATAAACCCTTTACATACCAATATTAAATATGCATTATTACTTAGTGTTGGGTAGGTCAAAGAAACACACTTGTGCATATTTCATGCGCAGCTCTGAGGCAAACAAAGATATTGAGAAAAATAGGACGTTGAGGTTTTCTTTTTTGGGGGGGTGAAGGAGCAGGGAGGTGCAGAGAGAGAGGAGGGTCTGTCAGAGCCCTGTTGATCTCAGACATCTCATCTCTGGGAGTGGTTGGAGGTTAGGTAGCTGCATCCAGCCAGGCCTTCCCCTCACCACCGCTGCCACAACCAATAAAAACAGTCTAACAAAAGCAGCACAAATCAATAACCTCTTACCCCAGAAGTAAAAAATGACGACAACCAAAACTGCATCCCCCGTCCTGCATCTGACTGTGTGCTATTGGAATGGATGAGAGAACTCCCACTTGCAGGGTAAATGCTTGGTCATGCCTGTTGGCTGTGCTAAGGCCACAGGAGAGCTTTTCTCTCATTAACACTGAAGGATATTGTAAAGTGATGAGCGTTTCATAGGACAAGGAGCTGTTCGACGTCTCCAGTAAAGCATTGTGTTGTCCCCTCAACCCAGGAACCCTCTGACAGACTTTCAGCTTTAAGGAGATTTGTGCCCCCCTGTCTACTGTCTCCACCCTCACAGACACAGAGTCTTCAGTTCATGGATTAAACTGCTTAATATACATATTACTCTGAGGATTAAAACCTCCATACACAAGCATTCCTCCAAGAAGGCCTTCACTCAGTGGTTACCAGATAAGGTGGGGCTCTAAGTTTGGAAATCTCAGTGGCCCTTACTCTGTCTGAAAGCAGGAACAACAACGACGACAAAAAAAACGTCAGCCAGAAGTGGGAATTGAACCCTGAGATCTCCCACTTTTCTGTGCCAATGAAGCCATAGGTTTGTTTGAAGTTCTGAACTGAAGGGAAGGCCTGTCTTCCAATGCTTCAACCATGAGTACACACCCCAGGGGTCCCGCTTCCCAGAGGCCGTGTGTGTAATCCAGTCTAACATGCATGCAAATCTCATCTGTGCCCGCACACAATGGCCTGTCTGTGCAGAGGTCTAGAAACAGTAAGGGGGAGAGGTGTAACTGTGTGTACTCAGAAGGGACCCTGATAGGCCCATTTACAAAAAGAGGCTCCGAAAACAGAGTGTTGTTATTCTAACACCCTCCTAATTAACCCGACATTGTTATTGCTGGTGGCATCTAAAGAGGAAAGATGCGGAGCGTCACTGGTAGAAGAACAACTTGGCAGTTGCCACCTCACAGAATACGTCCCTTGGTGTGAAAACTAAAGTTGTCAGACAGCATCCTGGGGGGAAAATGTGATTCTTTGTCTTTTCTGGCCAATTAAACTGCAAGCCTTTTTGAAAATGGCTGATACCACGCTCCAGATCTATTTCTCATGGCTAAGCCCGCCGCTGCTACAGCCATTGTTGATGCTCATTGAGCTTCTGTGGGTGATGCTGTGAAAGCTGGCTGATGGGGATAGGCGGAAAAGCGCAAGGACTTTTCCCATGGTTTTTGATCATAGGCAGAGACACAGGCAACTCACCTTACATCTGTCACTATCTTATAGATTCATAGGATTAAGCCAGATGCTGTTTAGCACTCAGCGGAGCTCAACTCTTTCATGTGAAACATTGGATTAGATTGTCCTTGAGCCTTTGTATAGATATGTGTCTCCATCGCATTCAAATGGACACAGGCCCTTTCTCTGGCACTGCCTCATGCTATTGTGTATGAGGTGGCTGTGTGCTTCTGGGTGTCTGTATGCATGCCATGCCTTGAACCGACTCCTCATAGAATGTGTGTGTGTGTGTGAGTGAGTGAGTGTGTGTGTGTATTCTCCTCTAGCACCTCTATTGTATTGTGATCCCAGTTGGCAGCCTATAGCTCACCAGGGGGCCTTCACTCTAATTTGCCATCGTTTGTCACCATTTGTTCACCCAACAAACAAATGTTGGCCCTACTTCTCTCCTGTTGGCTCATCGTTTAGACTACTCCTTATCCCCGTCAGTAAGCAGACACATACAGTGTGTTTGTGTTAGGATTTGTTTTGCTTTACACCCCTAATTACCTTGCATCATCTGTTGTACATACTGGATAGTTTTCCACATTAACGCTGAGTTTATGTGGACTGTATTTGCCACTAATTGAACGATAACCAGGACAGGTCTTTTGTGGGAGACCCTGTAGTCGTCTTAAGAACAGTTCTGAGGCTGTCTCAGTCCATTGTGCATGCAGCCTGCTGTTTCCCACAGCCTTGACATACATTGTATTAAAAGGACATCTCTATTACCGGTCCCTACATTCCAAACAAATTGTATTACGCTTCTAGCAAGCTCCCACTGTATCGTGTATGTATAGCAGTGTGTAGGTGCACAATGTTTCTCACCAGAACAGATCCACTTAGGGGGATTTACTGGTCTAACATGAGACCGACGCATACTTTTGGATTGGGCCTGTTTGTACAAGTTGTATCCGTGTCCTTATCTCTCCCAGTGTGGTGAATCTAAAGCATGTCAGAGTGTTCTACAGCACCATAAAGTCCTGGAGAAGGTCAGCCAGTTAAGGATCTGGTCCCGGGTGGGAAGCCAAGCTTCTCGACTGACTCGTCTGCAAATGGCCAGGCAAGCAATAAACTGTCGGGCTGACAGGAAAGCTTAACGGTCAGGGGGGAGAGACCAGCAGAGAGGTTCAGTTTCTCACTTAGCATCTCCTCCCCCTGCTTCTCTCACAGTGTCTGGTTTAGCTTCACGTAGGGGGATGAACTGGGAGATGTATGTTTTCTTTGGGCTGGGTGACTGGTTCAGGGTTCCTTGAAACCGTGGTGACCAGTTGGTTTCAGCAGAGGCAAGCTCGGTCAAAGCATGCTACTGCTAATTCCCTGGAGAGAAAGTTCTGATGCAATATCTTAAAACAGCCTTTCATTCTATTGCAGTGAATTTGAGTAGTTTAGTGTCAAACATGAATACGTCGTCATTAATCCTGACATGATTTGAAATGGACACTGTGCTGTACTCAGAAAACAAACAAATGGTGAACTCACTGGAAGTGTTGGAATGGCGATATATTATCGGTCTAAAGTAAATACAGACCTTGCTTTTTACATTTCTTCTCTCCAGGACTTTTAGATTGCAGGCAATAGCTCATGAGATATTTATTGCAAACATAAATTGTTTTTAGAACCATGTGCAAATCTGTTTAAGATGACCTCACTGATTCCCTGACAAATATGACATATGTTTTGTTTTGTTCACGTATTCTATTGTATTTTGTTTAGTTCCATTGACATTTTAGTGTAAAACTGGGTTTTACTATGGCGAAGGCACAGAAAAGTATTGTTATGTCCATTGCTCTATTACTGTAAAGAAGTAGTAGATGTAAATGGATATGTGATGGGTGGAGCAGAGACAAAACAAGCCAATCAGAGGTCAGAACCTGGCAAGATCTTGTTCCTAATTAAATCAGGTGTCCTACTAACCATAACTCAATTTCCATGTCTTCGTATCATCGACCAATGAATGCTCAGCTTGTCCTGCACTGGCTCAGAGTGCGGTACCGTGACTCGGCCAAGCCTTGAAAAAGAAGTTCTGAATTGAAACTTCCGGAATTAGATTATGCCCTCCAACCCTTACTGTATTCATCAGCCATTTTAATTGAAACCACACGGCCTGTATTTTGAAAACATGGCAGTATCAGATGCCCAGTGAAGAGTTCATGACCTTGTCCATATTTGATTCCTCCTCTAGGAACACTAACAGGAATCTGCTGGTGAGTTCATTTGCTGGTGAGGCATGGCAGAGGCTTACCCTACGCAATCAGAACGGCTCACAATCAAGTTGATAGCACTCTTTTCCTCTGCCCTGGTTATCTCTGCACTTAGGGGATGATTACATGTTCTATTGGATGTCTTCTGAAACACAAACACAGGATTTTACAGGGTCAAAGGTCAACATATTCCCAATTTGAAGTTCATGTTATTTGATTTGTGTATTTAGTCTGAGGTTGGGTGTTTAGCAAACATCTTCAGTAGAAGGCATACAGTGCTTCGCTGAGATGAGCATTACCATCCATAAACCAATGTGGCCTCCTCACACTGGTCTAAATAGGTCTTTGATATGTTTAAAAAAGATATTGTTCTGTATACTTCAATGATTTACCACGTAAAAGACAATAATGGATCTGTCATCCTGCTATTGTTTCTCTTGCTTTCTTTCTCTTTCTCCATCTCTCTCTCTTTCTCTCTCTCTTTCTCTCGCTCTTTCTCTCTCCCTCACACCACTCTCCCTGTCAAGGTCTTTGTTTACATCCAGCCTTAAGAAATGGTCTCTTTGTCGGTCCTTCCACCCAAATCAGATTAAAGAATATTCAGTGTTGAATACGCGCCAGCACTTTGATGACCGGGATGCGAGCTGCAAAGAAAATGTCATCTCCTCAGAAGCTAACGCAAACCCGTTTAGCTCATTGAGTTTACCTTCGTAGAAATGCCAGTTTAAATCTGTTTTCTGTGATATTAGGTACACATTAGGAAGAAGGACATGCCATCGTCAGCACCCATATTTAGGTACAAAAAAGGCTGATTCTACGTTTTTTCGAATCAAATCAGTAACACAGAAATAATATTTACTGCGTCCCACATAAACATCTGCTGGTCTTACCAGCAGGCCTTCATGCATTACTAAGTTGTGAACATCTCTACGATATACTGTAGTTTACTGTGTAGCTACACCCATCAGTAAACCTGATAGTAACCCTGCACTGCACTCAGTCTACTCCACATTACTCATTATCCTTACAAATCCCTGCGCGTGCTAACAAGGGCCTCTGCGCTGTGAATGAACAGAAGGAGCTCGAGGGAAGAGGAGGATCAGAGACAAGATGCTCTGGGAAGGAGGGAGGGAGAGAGGGAGCGTGGTAGGCCTATAGGAGATTCATCTTTACATATACAGCTGGGGCTCAATTAGTGTCCATTTTCTTCCTAATGAACTACTTGCTGCCTAGTTCACTGCTGCAAAAAACAAATGTTGTTTGTGGAATCACATGCCGTGTCTGGTGGGCTGCCTCTAGGGCAGCCTGTAGGCCCACTGGCTTCCTCACAGAGACAGGAGAGGAAGGAAGGAAGGGAAACAGTCCCAGTGGGTCCCTGTTTTTCAAAGGTACTGTAGGCCTACCTGAGATTTTCAGGGAACCGTGATTATCAATTAGATGATACTACGATTATGATGTCATATCCAAAGAAATTAAGAGCAGAAGTTAATGACAAATCTGTGGACTCGTGAAAATCCCCTCAGAAGGTCCTGAAGACAACACTTGCAGTGTGATGCATGTTAAATTGCCCCCACAGAGAGTTAGGGGCTGAGACTGTCAATCTCAACAGCCATCTGTGTATTCATTTACTAGAGGAGATGCGGTCCTCCGCAGAAGGGTCAGTCTTCTCCAAAATGGCCTGTCAACTCCTTCATACCCTCTTGCGCTCTTATCATCGGGGTGTGCTTCCCTCAGCCGTTGCCATGACGACGCTTTCGGCAGCAGGAAGGAAGGGGGAATCGAAGGCGCAGTGGAGTGAAGACTCCTTCCGAACACTCCCCAACGTTCTGTAGTTCTAATCCCCAGCTTTTGATCCCCTTTGATGGAGACATTAAACCTGGAGGAATTCAGGATGTTGCAAACTTTCAGACCCACTGGCGGAGGTACTCGTGTCAGAACGCACAGCTGTCACAGGAGCCTCTCATTAGCCTCGGCTCCTACTGCGGCGAAATGTAGGTCTAGGATTCCTCCCTGTGAAGGAGTTTGATACGACAGCTTCCTCTCATTATCACTAGCTAACTATGAGAAGAACTATTTTCTCATTATGCGAGGAAAACATTAAGGGGAAATATCGTACTCGAAGCCTAGGCAAGAAGGGAGACAGATGACTTGTGAGGATTGATGCTCCAGGCAACATGGCAAGAGGATCCCAGTAACCATAAGGTGGTAAACATCATGGACAGATGATAGCCTGTTGTGGATTCACAGTGAATGAAAAAAAATCTGCGGCCCATAGCTAGGTAGGACTAACATAAACTCATGTATGTAGATCATAAAGTAATGTAGATAATGCATATGTGAAATATAATAAACAAATAATTTCGCATTTGAGCCACTGGCATTTGCCGCATTCACGCGAACAATTATTGTCCATCAATGACAAGATTTGATGCAGCTCACATTGACATGTTGCTAAGTTGACAGGTTAACAAGGTGGTTGTGATTTAATTGCGCTAAGCTGTGTGCATCGCCAGACTGTGCGTGGCCATTAGTCACTAATGGTTATAGTTAAATCGGGTGTCTTGTTGTGAGTGTGCGCAAGAGTTTTATAGGCGGCATGATGAATAGTTGGTGTCAGTTGTTACCATGGGGATGATTACTTGAAAGCAGACTAGGCTGCATAAGCATGTGGGATTTCTAGCCAGCCCATCAAATGCTTGGCAGGCTATTTATTTCAGATACACAGGTAGTTTCATGCTGGAAGGATCTGTCACGGCGTATGTGTGTCTGTGAGTCGGTCTGTGAGTGTATGGGAGAAAGATGGAGACAGAGAGAGAGGGAGAGAGAGATAAAAAGAATATTTATTGAGCGAGAAAGAAGGAACAAATGAAAAAGTCAATAAATTCTTGCAAAGACCACACTTATTTTTTTGTCCCATAAATGTATTTGTGCTTCAATGTGAACGTTCGAAACCCTTTAGTTTATATTAATCATATTCACTACAAAAATGGTGAGAAGTATTTATCTTTTGTCTCTTTTCTTTTCAACAGACATAAATCATATAGACCATTCTCAAAGCCATGCCAGTCTGTTCACTGCATACTTTTCAACGTGCCCCAAGGGCTACAACAAACATACTCCAGAAATAACCTCTAATGCCTGCCATGGTTATGTTGCACAGATACTCAGATGGTTATACAAAGACTAAAAAGGCATAATCTCTGGCTCAAACACCCTTTTCGTCTTTCTTTCCCAATTTAAGACATCTGCTCTGGGATCTTCGCTTCAAACACCCCAATAAGTTTGCTCAAAGGCCTATGGGGAGAAGTCTTTCTCTTTTTATTCTCCTCTATCCCTCTCTTTCCCCTCCCTGGTGGGATTTGTCATTCATGTGGGAGGTTTGTGGAACTGAAAGCCTTCAATCTCATCAGCAAACATACAAATGCATAATCTGCCCTTTCTTCCTTTTCCATTCATATGCATGCTAATTATCTTAGTAGGCCTCTCTTTTGAGCAAGTGTCCATCACTTTGGCTGCTTAGAACAACAAGTCAGAAATCAGTTCTCCACCCTTTGGCGTGTTCCCCAGTCTAATTCCTCGGAATAAAGAGTGTAAAGTATCAGAATACCAAATATCATATACCAAACAAAGTAGAAAAATATATATTTTTCAACCCTGAGTTAAACCTGAGTATTTTAGGGGAGCAATGCAAATGCAAACTTCTCCTATTAAAGTCATGTGGTGGAGTCCTCATGAGGCAAGTCCCCGTGAACTCCAAACCAGTGTATCAGAGTCCCCCCCCCCACACACACACACACACACATACACATACACAGACACACAACACAACCCTCATCCCTTAACCATGATTATCAACCACCAATCCACAGCAAAACATGGTTTCATCTACGCCCCAGAACCCCCACCTTCCACCCCCACCCGACCCTGTATCTCCACCTCCCTTGACCCCAGCTCTCAGCTCCCATCCCACCTAAATCCCATCTAGCTCTGGGTGGTGGCTGGCCTGGGATCAGAGGCAGCGGCCGTGCGCTGGAAGAGCAGAGGCCCACCAACGGGGCCATGCGGCCACATTCTGATGCTCAGACCCCCTGATGGTTGGGCCCTGGGGGCCACTGACACCCGTTAATCAATGGTGGGCTTAGGCAGCCTTTTAGTGGATCAGTCCACTCTGATCCAGGCAGCAGCATGGAGGCTCGGGGCGCCTCAGACACACATCAGGACCACTGTCATGTTAATCTCCTCCAAACAGGAAAGTCAGGAGATGAATAACAAAGATGCTGTTCCGAACCGAATAAACACAGAGAGATGTGTGCCACGACACACAGAGAGCATTTACTATATGTCTTGATGTGGTTGTCGTCATATTACCTCAATGAAAACACAGTTTCTATGTATCTTACAAAACATATCTAAAGGTGGTGATACTGAGAGAAAGAGAGCACATTTCTAAGCCTGTATTCCTGCAACACTCTCTTCAGCTTCAGCGTTGCTCAATAAAGAAGGTAGTTTTCCACTGATGAGCGTGTGCTGGCAGCTACAGGCCCACCAGCAGCAAATCACTAGTCTGTTAAAAGGCCCTGAAGCGTAGCAAACTCTTCTGCTGCCAAGCTTCGCCCCAAATCTGCTTGCTCGCAGACCCCCTGTAATTGGAGGCATTAAACTAGCTTTGGACAGGATGGCAAATGAACGCTTTGAGCTCCGGAGGAAAGTGACTGGTGGAATCAGAGAACTACACAAGTAGTGGACACGCCAAATCGGTGAAATCGCTGCCAATCCATCGTATTTTTGTGTTTCCATATACGTGTTTTCATCCGCTCTTGTGTGTATCTACAAGTGTGTTTATGTGTGTGTGTGTGTGTGTGTGTGTGTGTGTGTGTGTGTGTGTATGCATGCGTGTACATGCTTGCGGCGAAATTGTGTTTGTATGCGTGAGTGTGTGATTACGTACAGTTGTTACAACGGCACAGTGCTTGTTAATCTCGTAATCATAGGGATCAAACAAGAGATGTAGGGATTTGACGTTGGACTGCATGAGTGTCTGGCCATCACAACCATACGACAAGCGGGCAGGCATGAAACAAATTGCCCAGAAATTGACTGTCATCAAGGCACGGCATCCTCTAATATGACTCTATTAAGCTTTCTCATTCAAATCTATGGATCAACTCACGCTGATGATTTCTAATTACCTAATAGAATGGCAATGGCGTCAAAGATTATACAGAAGGATTGGTATTATTTGCACAAGAAATTGTAACAATATCAAAGCCCTCATTGATTGGAAATTGAAGCTTTTTCATTGGCACATTCACTGGGGTTGTACTTCAGAGAGATTTAAACATTTTTATATGTTTGATCTACAGACAACCAATATTAACATTGCATTACTTTGTAAAATGAAACAAAATTGAAACCCAAAATTCTGCATTGGGAAGTCATGTAATGAAATCCCAAACATCTCCTTAAAAATATGTTTTTAGAAACTGTTCTTACATTACATCTTTTAAAGGAAGGCCATGTGTCTACCTTCATCCATTGACCATATGATCCTGTCTAGGTCTGATACTGTGTTGGGTAGGTATTGTAACTATACCACCTGCTGAAAGGGAGAATAACTATGCTGTCAATACCAAGTTAGGTTAATGGCAGTTGTTGCTGTGGAGGAGTATTTACTGAACCACTCAATTGAGTTGTTTGCAAGTTTAACATAAGTGTCTTATGGTCTGTCACTAACTGTACTGTGCTCATCTTCCCAAGGACAGAATGGAGGAGGTTATGTCATCATTAATCTGTACTCAGGAAGGTGATCAAACAGCTGCTGACTCATCATCCAGGCCCGAAAATCATAAATATCTGCACACGGCTAGAAAGGCCCTGTCTTTCTCCGGGTCAGTTTCAACAGTCAATAAAAACGACTTCACTAGCTAGACCTTCTACCGCAGTGGGTTGCCAGGTGACAGCTCTGCTCATCAGTATTGGCAAGAGGAGAATGATACAAGATCCTGGAGTTTGTGTTTCTGAAACCAAAACAACACAGATACAAACAACAATAAAATACGCAGATCTATAATCTCATGGATGATCAAGGGTAGAAATCTATAGTCCTGTTTGCTTAATTAGCTTGCTGTCTGCTTAAACATTTATGCGGTCAGCTGTACAGCATATTCTGAAGCTAAACACACTTGGTATTCCCTCTGTTCATCCTAAGACAGGCTGAGAGATGGCCTGGAAATAGGGTCTGATGGACTCACAGAGAAATCAAACAGAATGCTGGATAACACTTTAATAATTTATTTGCATATGATTAACTTAAAAATACGGAAAGAAAAATGCTTATTTTGCGCAATTTTTTAAATTTATTTTTTTACAATTCGAAACATCTTACTCTTGCAGACAAAAAGTCTGCCCCTAAAAGCCGTTTTATTCTTTAAAGTTGACACATACACATTCTTAATGGCCCTGAAACCGTGGTTTTCAATTTGTCTGCCGACAAACAAACATGTAACCATGGGTCAAAGTTAGGTCAAATGGTGCTGGCAGCGGTGCAGATTGGTTTAGCTGAGATGGGGAGATGCAGCCCAGTCACAGCACTCTCTGACAGCTGGCGTACTTTAAAAATACTCTCTGGCGTAATTAACCATTGAGGGACGACATTACATCAATGTTTGTAGGTCAAATGGATATTAAGGTCACATAGCGACAGTGGCCTTTTTAATTCACTTTGATCTGCAACAGGAAATATCCAACACATCAAGATTAGGAGTGGTTATCTAGGTCCAGGATGAAGGAAATGGCAACTTTCCAGTTGATGAAATTGTACAGCTATGGTGCCTACTGGCTATTTCTGTTACAAGACCTCTACCCTTTTGGACCAAATATAGTCAAAATAAAATATTTTCTTTTTGCTCAATAAAAACATTGAATGTGTTCAAAATCAAGCAATAAGACAAATCCAAAC
The DNA here is from genome assembly GCF_021917145.1 of Hypomesus transpacificus. Taxonomy (NCBI): domain Eukaryota; kingdom Metazoa; phylum Chordata; class Actinopteri; order Osmeriformes; family Osmeridae; genus Hypomesus; species Hypomesus transpacificus. Next base: position 3,554,873 of record NC_061069.1, read on the forward strand.
AATAAGACTATTGTAGAAAACACAGAATACTCTTCTCAATAATATGTAATAACTTAGCATCCAAAACAATTTTGAATAAAATGAGATTGAAAAAGGATGGCATCTGTCCATAGAGCAACATGTCCCACCTGTGATCCCACCATTGTCTGTTATCAGAAGTGTTCCATCACAAAGGCATGCATTTGAAGCTGTGTCCTGCACTGTCAGTCAAACACGGCCCTCTCACCTCTCATGGCCCTATCACCCCCTGTAACCAGAGCAGGTGAGAAAAATACACAGCGACTTACACACACCATCATTATGAGATTTCTCAGTCGTATGGAAGACAACACTTAAGAGGACAGGGACAAAACAGGTTGTTTTTTTTATCTTGGAAGATTCCTCTGATCCATGGGTTTAGGATTTTATTCAGGAGTCAAGTGTTGTTGATGTCCATTGTGAAAAAATGTAATCAATAATGTTGTAATCTTTTTCTTCCCATTCATTGTCTAAATGCAGGAGCAAATGAACTCTTAATACCAATGGGGAGGACCCAGGGGGCATCCTGGGTCACTGTAGAGAAAGGGACGAGTCCCAGCCAGGAGTAACACATGCAGACATGCAAACACAACCTGAGGGGGGAGTTTGGCTTTCTGGCAACGAATATTTCATAAATCCACAAGTTTCTGTAAATGAAAACGAAGCAAATACTCCTTCAAATGAACCATTAATTCTCAGCCCCACTTGTCAGTAAGTTAGGAAATAGTCCATTTCCTTTTTTTTTGTACCCCATCATTGGGCTCTCCAGGTAAAGTTTCTAGGTAGCTCTTCTAAGAGTATCTGGTGTCTCTTGGGGGTCAGTTGGGGGTCAGTTGGGACTTACACCCTGATAGGCAGAGTTTGGCTCATCTGTTGTCGGACGATCTCCTGACTGCTGTCCAGACTCTTCCTGTGGTGGCCGGGCAGAGTTCCTCCAATCCGCAGCAGGTCCCTGAGAACACAGACAAACACAAGTCCTTCACTGACAGTCCAGAACACCTGTTCCTTTTGAAGGATTATGCATATTTATTTAAGTAGGCTCATTGCAGTTTTTTCCATTGATATGACAGATTGTGGGAGAATTTAAGGATACAGCACATCTAAGCTAATGTACTGCTGGCAGACATTGGCATTCTGTCTGCTTACCTCCAGTTAGGGCGGGAGCATAAACAAAAACAAATATTAGTTGATAATGATCATGGAAAAGCATCCGATTTCAAGGCCAGTTACACCACAAACACAATCCAATTCAATCTGTCAAGAGTCCATTTATCACGTTGTGGTTTTAATAAAGTTGAGCTCGTTTCTGGGCCATCTAACTCGGGGTGCTTCAGTACTTGACCGTTCCTGTCCTTCGTTGGCAGGACAGCGTCCCTCTTTTGTAAAGCACTTCTCTTTGGAGATCCACAGGAGATAAGACAGGGACTCATATCCTCTCCCTTTCCAATATCTACCCCCACCATCACTGAACAGCCTATGGCAGGCAGGGGGGGGGGGACCCTGACATGCACACACCACGGATCTCTGACGCGCACACGCGATCCCTACCTTCCAAACGCAGGGCTGCACACGCGACCACAGCTGTCTGGTCTGAGGACACACACTAAATCATGTGATGACAACATCTCCCCACTTCCCCACTCTCTCACTCTCTTTAGCTGTCGCATACGGACTGGGCCATGAATTAATCATCGGCATGCCATCCGCATACAGCGACACGTAGCATAACACTGTACGCACACACACACATGCTTACTTGCACACGCACACACTGCTTCCCCAGCGATTTGCCCATCACAGCAATGGGTGTGCCCTCCCCCGGCACATTAAAAACCTCATTAGCAACCTAATTAAACACATTCCTCTCTTTTAGCTTCTCCTCAATCTCCCTTATTACTCTCCCTCCATCACCTCGCGTCTTTCCACGTCAGCAGACCTGGCGCTCCGGACTATCACCTACTTTCAGGATCCAGCCAAGAGCACGGGGAATTAAACCTGGGTCAGCCATTACGTTTCCACACGCAATTAGCTTCGCTGAGCCAAAAACCCTGACAGAGGAATCGCCCCTGGGGCAGAGTGTAAAAGTGTAACTGTGAGCCAAAGAGCTGAATACTGTATGAATCCAGCTCCTTTTGTTTATGCGAGGGGAAAAATAACTATTTCAAGGCCGATGCTGCATGCTTGACTTCATGCACTTGGTGCATAATGCATCACTGTGGAGGTTTCAATCTAACAACAGGATTGGTACCGGGGGATGACTGGAGGCCACAAAACAGTGAGTAAAAAGTACATTTGAGCCTGAGTATGAGCTGAGAACCGAAGTCTGGATTTCTGGACAGAATTTATATGTATCTCTGTGTAACATTTGTCAGGGCACCCTACAAAATGTACCATCTAACCTCTGAAACAAGATAAATC